>NC_091986.1:225755540-225854410 GCF_044704955.1 Pristiophorus japonicus
GCGTTACTCCGTATCTAACACGATGCTGTACCTGTCCTGGGAGTGTTTGATGGGACAGTGTAGAGGGAGTGTTACTCCGTATCTAACACGATGCTGTACCTGCCCTGGGAGTGTTTGATAGGACAGTGTAGAGGGAGCTTTACTCTGTATCTAACCCCGTGCTGTACCTGCCCTGGGAGTGTTTGATGGGACAGTGTAGAGGGAGCTTTACTCTGTATCTAACCCCCTGTACCTGCCCTGGGAGTGTTTGATGGGACAGTGCAGAGGGAGCTTTACTCTGTATCTAAACCCCTGTACCTGCCCTGGGAGTGTTTGATAGGTCAGTGCAGATGGAGCTTTACTCTGTATCTAACCCCGTGCTGTACATGCCGTGAGAGTGTTTGATGGGACAGTATAGAGGGAGCTTTACTCTATATCAAACACCCTGTGTCTGCCCTGGGAATGTTTGATGGGACAGTGTCGAGGGAGCTTTACTCTGTATGTAAACCGGTGCAGTACCTGCCGTGGGAGTGTTTGATGGGACAGTGTAGAGGGAGCTTTACTCTGTATCTAACCCCGTGCTGCACCTGCCCTGGGAGTGTTTGATGGGACAGTGTAGAGGGAGCTTTACTCTGTATCTAACCCCGTGCTGCACCTGCCCTGGGAATGTTTGATGGGACAGTGTAGAGGGAGCTTTACTCTGTACCTAACCCCGTGCTGCACCTGCCCTGGGAGTGGCTGATCGGACAGTGTAGAGGGAGATTTACTCTGTATCTAATCCCATGCTGTACCAGCCCTGGGAATGTTTGATGGGACAGTGTCGAGGGAGGTTTATCTGTATGTAACTCGGTGCTGTACCTGCCCTGAGAGTGTTTGATGGGACAGTGTAGCGGGAGCTTTACTCTGTATCTAACCCCGTGCTGCACCTGCCCTGGGAGTGGTTGATCGGACAGTGTAGAGGGAGATTTATTCTGTATCTAACCCCCTGTACCTGCCCTGGGAGTGTTTGATGGGACAGTGTAGAGGGAGCTTTACTCTGTATCTAACCTGATGCTGTACCTGCCCTGGGAGTGTTTGGTGGGACAGTGTCGAGGGAGGTTTACTCTATATCTAACACGATGCAGTACCTGCCCTGGGAGTGTTTGATGGGACAGTGTCGAGGGAGCGTTATTCTGTATCTAACCCGTGCTGCACTGCCCTGGGAGTGTTTGGAGGGACAGTGTAGAGGGAGCTTTACTCTGTATCTAAACCCGTGCTGTACCTGCCCTGGGAGTGTTTGGAGGGACAGTGTAGAGGGAGCTTTTCTCTGTATCTAGCCCCGTGTTCCTGTCCTGCAAGTGTTTGATGGGACAGTGTCGAGAGAGCATTATTCTGAATCTAACCCGTGCTGTACCAGCCCAGGGAGTGTTTGATGGGACAGTGTCGAGTGAGCTTTACTCGTATCTAACCCCCTGTACCTGCCCTGGGAGTGTTTGGTGGGACAGTGTCGAGGGAGCTTTACTCTGTCTCTAAGCCGTGCTGTACCTGCCCTGGGAGTGTTTGATGGGACAGTGTCGAGGGAGTGTTATTCAGTATCTAACCCATGCTGCACTGCCCTGGGAGTGTTTGGAGGGACAGTGTCGAGGGAGCGTTATTCTGTATCTAACCCATGCTGCACTGCCCTGGGAGTGTTTGGAGGGACAGTGTAGAGGGAGCTTTACTCTGTATCCAACCCCCTGTACCTGCCCTGGGAGTGTTTGATGGGACAGTGTCGAGGGAGCTCTACTCTGTATCTAACCCCCTGTACCTGCCCTGGGAGTGTTTGATGGGACAGTGTCGAGGGAGGTTTACTCTATATCTAACCCGATGCTGTACCTGCCCTGGGAGTGTTTGATAGGACAGTGTTGAGGGAGCGTTATTTTATATCTAACTCGTGCTGCACTGCCCTGGGAGTGTTTGGAGTGACAGTGTAGAGGGAGCTTTACTCTGTATCTAAACCCGTGCTGTACCTGCCCTGGGAGTGTTTGATGAGACAGTGTAGAGGGAACTTTACTCTGTATCTAAACCCGTGCTGTACCTGCCCTGGGAGTGTTTGGAGGGACAGTGTAGAGGGAGCTTTTCTCTGTATCTAGCCCCGTGTTGCTGTCCTGCAAGTGTTTGATGGGACAGTGTCGAGAGAGCCTTATTCTGAATCTAACCCATGCTGTACCAGCCCTGGGAGTGTTTGATGGGACAGTGTCGAGGGAGCTTTACTCTGTATCTAACCCCCTGTACCTGCCCTGGGAGTGTTTGATGGGACAGTGTCGAGGGAGCTTTACTCTGTATCTAACCCCCTGTACATGCCCTGGGAGTGTTTGACGGGACAGTGTAGAAGGAGCTTTACTCTGTATCTAACCCCCTGTACCTGCCCTGGGAGTGTTTGATGGGACAGTGTCGAGGGAGCTTTACTCTGTATCTAAACCCGTGCTGTACCTGCCCTGGGAGTGTTTGGAGGGACAGTGTAGAGGGAGCTTTTCTCTGTATCTAGCCCCGTGTTCCTGTCCTGCAAGTGTTTGATGGGACAGTGTCGAGAGAGCGTTATTCTGTATCTAACCCATGCTGTACCAGCCCTGGGTGTGTTTGATGGGACAGTGTAGAGGGAGTGTTACTTCGTATCTAACACGATGCTGAAACTGCCCTGGGAGTGTTTGATGGGACAGTGTAGAGGGAGCGTTACTCCGTATCTAACACGATGCTGTACCTGCCCTGGTAGTGTTTGATGGGACAGTGTAGAGGGAGCTTTACTCTGTATCTAACCCCGTGCTGCACCTGCCCTGGTAGTGTTTGATGGGACAGTGTAGAGGGAGCTTTACTCTGTATCTAACCCCGTGCTGTACCTGCCCTGGTAGTGTTTGATGGGACAGTGTAGAGGGAGCTTTACTCTGTATCTAACCCCGTGCTGTACCTGCCCTGGGAGTGTTTGATGGGACAGTGTAGAGGGAGCTTTACTCTGTACCTAACCCCGTGCTGCACCTGCCCTGGTAGTGTTTGATGGGACAGTGTAGAGGGAGCTTTACTCTGTATCTAACCCCGTGCTGTACCTGCCCTGGGAGTGTTTGATAGGTCAGTGCAGATGGAGCTTTACTCTGTATCTAACCCCGTGCTGTACATGCCGTGAGAGTGTTTCATGGGACAGTGTAGAGGGAGCTTTACTCGATAGTAAATACTGTGCTCCACCTGCCCTGGGAGTGTTTGATGGGACAGTGTAGAGGGAGCTTTACTCTGTATCTCACCCCCTGTACCTGCTCTGGGCGTGTTTGATGGGACAGTGTAGAGGGAGCTTTACTCTGTATCTAACCCCGTGCTGCACCTGCCCTGGGAGTGGCTGATCGGACAGTGTAGAGGGAAATTTACTCTGTGTCCAACCCCATGCTGTACCTGCCTTGGGAGTGTTTGATGGGACAGTATAGAGGGAGCTTTACTCTGTATCTAACCCCGTGCTTTACCTGCCCTGGGAGTGTTTGGTGGGACAGTGTCGAGGGAGGTTTGCTCTGTATCTAACCCGATTCTGTACCTGCCCTGGGAGTGTCTGATCGGACAGGGTGGAGGGAGCTTTACTCTGTATCTAACCCACTGTATCTACCCTGGGAGTGTTTGATGGGAAAGTGTAGAGAGAGCTTTACTCTATATCAAACACCCTGTGTCTGCCCTGGGAATGTTTGATGGGACAGTGCAGAGGGAGATTTACTCTGTATGTAACCCGGTGTGTACCTGCCCTGGGAGTGTTTGATGGGACAGTATAGGGGAGCTTTACTCTGTATCTAATCCCCTGCACCTGCCCTGGGAGTGGTTGATCGGACAGTGTAGAGGGAGATTTACTCTGTATCTAAACCCGTGCTGTACCTGCCCTGGGAGTGTTTGGAGGGACAGTGTAGAGGGAGCTTTTCTCTGTATCTAGCCCCGTGTTCCTGTCCTGCAAGTGTTTGATGGGACAGTGTCGAGGGAGCTTTACTCTGTATCTAACCCCCTGTACCTGCCCTGGGGGTGTTTGATGGGACAGTGTCGAGGGAGCTTTACTCTGTATCTAACCCCCTGTACCTGCCCTGGGAGTGTTTGATGGGACAGTGTAGAGGGAGCTTTACTCTGTATCTACGCCGTGCTGTACCTGTCCTGGGAGTGTTTGATGGGACAGTGTAGAGGGAGCATTACTCTGTATCTATCCTGATGCTGTACCTGCCCTGGGGGTGTTTGATGGGACAGTGTCGAGAGAGCGTTATTTTGTATCTAACCCGTGCTGCACTGCCCTGGGAGTGTTTGATGGGACAGTGTCGAGGGAGCTTTACTCTGTATCTAACCCCCTGTACCTGCCCTGTGGGTGTTTGATGGGACAGTGTCGAGGGAGCTTTTCTCTGTATCTAGCCCCGTGTTCCTGTCCTGCAAGTGTTTGATGGGACAGTGTCGAGAGAGCGTTAATCTGAATCTAACCCGTGCTGTACCAGCCCTGGGAGTGTTTGATGGGACAGTGTCGAGGGAGCTTTACTCTGTATCTAACCCCCTGTACCTGCCCTCGGTGTGTTTGATGGGACAGTGTAGAGGGAGCTTTACTCTGTATCTAACCCCGTGCTGTACCTGCCCTGGGAGTGTTTGGTGGGACAGTGTCGAGGGAGCTTTACTTTGTATCTAACCCGATGCTGTACCTGCCCTGGGAGTGTTTGGTGGGACAGTGTCGAGGGAGCGTTATTCTGTATCTAACCCGTGCTGCACTGCCCTGGGAGTGTTTGGAGGGACAGTGTGGAGGGAGCTTTACTCTGTATCTAAACCCATGCTGTACCAGCCCTGGGAGTGTTTGATGGGACAGTGTCGAGGGAGCTTTACTCTGTATCTAACCCCCTGTCCCTGCCCTGGGGGTGTTTGATGGGACAGTGTCGAGGGAGCATTACTCTGTATCTAACCCCCTGTACCTGCCCTGGGAGTGTTTGATGGGACAGTGTAGAGGGAGCTTTACTCTGTATCTAAGCCCCTGCACCTGCCCTGGGGGTGTTTGATGGGACAGTGTCGAGGGAGCTCTACTCTGTATCTAACCCCCTGGACCTGCCCTGGGAGTGTTTGATGGGACAGTGTAGAGGGAGCTTTACTCTGTATCTAACCCGATGCTGTACCTGCCCTGGGAGTGTTTGGTGGGACAGTGTCGAGGGAGGTTTACTCTATATCTAACCCGATGCTGTACCTGCCCTGGGAGTGTTTGGTGGGACAGTGTCGAGGGAGCGTTATGCTGTATCTAACCCGTGCTGCACTGCCCTGGGAGTGTTTGGAGTGACAGTGTAGAGGGAGCTTTACTCTGTATCTAAACCCGTGCTGTACCTGCCTTGGGAGTGTTTGGAGGGACAGTGTAGAGGGAGCTTTTCTCTGTATCTAGCCCCGTGTTCCTGTCCTGCAAGTGTTTGATGGGACAGTGTCGAGAGAGCGTTATTCTGTATCTAAACCATGCTGTAAAAGCCCTGGGAGTGTTTGATGGGACAGTGTAGAGGGAGTGTTACTCCGTATCTAACACGATGCTGTACCTGCCCTGGGAGTGTTTGATGGGACAGTGTAGAGGGAGCGTTACTCTGTATCTAACCCCCTGTACCTGCCCTGGGGGTGTTTGATGGGACAGTGTCGAGGGAGCATTACTCTGCATTTAACCTCCTGTACCTGCCCTGGGAGTGTTTGATGGGACAATATCGAGGGAGCTTTACTCTGTATCTAACCCCCTGCACCTGCCCTGGGGGTGTTTGATGGGACAGTGTTGAGGCAGCTTTACTCTGTATCTAACCCCCTGTACCTGCCCAGGGAGTGTTTGATGGGACAGTGTAGAGGGAGCTTTACTCTGTATCTAACCCCCTGTACCTGCCCTGGGAGTGTTTGATGGCACAGTGTAGAGCGAGCTTTACTCTGTATCTAACCCGATGCTGTACCTGCCTTAGGAGTGTTTGGTGGGACAGTGTCGAGGGAGGTTTACACTATATCTAACCCGATGCTGTACCTGCCCTGGGAGTGTTTGATGGGACACTGTCGAGGGAGCGTTATTCTGTATCTAACCCGTGCTGCACTGCCCTGGGAGTGTTTGGAGTGACAGTGTAGAGGGAGCTCTACTCTGTATCTAAACCCGTGCTGTACCGGCCCTGGGAGTGTTTGGATGGACAGTGTAGAGGGAGCTTTTCTCAGTATCTAGCCCCATGTTCCTGTCCTGCAAGGGTTTGATGGGACAGTGTCGAGAGAGCGTTGTTCTGTTTCTAACCCATGCTGTACCAGCCCTGGGAGTGTTTGATGGGACAGTGTAGAGGGAGTGTTACTCCGTATCTAACACGATGCTGTACCTGCCTTGGGAGTGTTTGATGGGACAGTGTAGAGGGAGTGTTACTCCGTATCTAACACGATGCTGTACCTGCCCTGGTAGTGTTTGATGGGACAGTGTAGAGGGAGCTTTACTCTGTATCTAACCCCGTGCTGTACCTGCCCTGGGAGTGTTTGATAGGTCAGTGCAGATAGAGCTTTACTCTGTATCTAACCCCGTGCTGTACATGCCGTGAGAGTGTTTAATGGGACAGTGTAGAGGGAGCTTTACTCGATAGTAAATACTGTGCTCCACCTGCCCTGGCAGTGTTTGATGGGAAAGTGTAGATGACACTAAGTTGGGTGGCAGTGTGAGCTGCGAGGAGGATGCTATGAGGCTGCAGAGTGACTTGGATAGGTTAGGTGAGTGGGCAAATGCATGGCAGATGAAGTATAATGTGGATAAATGTGAGGTTATCCACTTTGGTGGTAAAAACAGAGAGACAGACTATTATCTGAATGGTGACAGATTCGGAAAAGGGGAGGTGCAACGAGACCTGGGTGTCATGGTACATCAGTCATTGAAGGTTAGCATGCAGGTACAGCAGGCGGTTAAGAAAGCAAATGGCATGTTGGCCTTCATTGCGAGGGGATTTGAATACAGGGGCAGGGAGGTGTTGCTACAGTTGTACAGGGCCTTGGTGAGGCCACACCTGGAGTATTGTGTACAGTTTTGGTCTCCTAACCTGAGGAAGGACATTCTTGCTATTGAGGGAGTGCAGCGAAGATTCACCAGACTGATTCCCGGGATGGCGGGACTGACCTATCAAGAAAGATTGGATCAACTGGGCTTGTATTCACTGGAGTTCAGAAGAATGAGAGGGGACCTCATAGAAACGTTTAAAATTCTGACGGGTTTAGACAGGTTAGATGCAGGAAGAATGTTCCCAATGTTGGGGAAGTCCAGAACCAGGGGTCACAGTCTAAGGATAAGGGGTAAGCCATTTAGGACCGAGATGAGGAGAAACTTCTTCACCCAGAGAGTGGTGAACCTGTGGAATTCTCAACCACAGAAAGTAGTTGAGGCCAATTCACTAAATATATTCAAAAGGGAGTTAGATGAAGTCCTTACTACTCGGGGGATCAAGGGGTATGGCGTGAAAGCAGGAATGGGGTACTGAAGTTTCATGTTCAGCCATGAACTCATTGAATGGCGGTGCAGGCTAGCAGGGCTGAATGGCCTACTCCTGCACCGATTTTCTATGTTTCTATGTTTCTATGAGAGCTTTACTCTATATCAAACACCCTGTGTCTGCCCTGGGAATGTTTGATGGGACAGTGTAGAGGGAGCTTTACTCTGTATCTAACCCCCTGTACCTGCCCTGGGAATGTTTGATGGGACAGTGTCGAGGGAGCTTTACTCTGTACCTAACCCCCTGTACCTGCCCTGGAGGTGTTTGATGGGACAGTGTCGAGGGAGCGTTATTCTGTATCTAACCCGTGCTGCACTGCCCTGGGAGTGTTTGGAGGGACAGTGTAGAGGGAGCTTTACTCTGTATCTAAACCCGTGCTGTACCTGCCCTGGGAGTGTTTGGAGGGACAGTGTAGAGGGAGCTTTTCTCTGTATCTAGCCCCGTGTTCCTGTCCTGCAAGTGTTTGATGGGACAGTGTAGAGGGAGCGTTATTCTGTATCTAACCCCCTGTACCTGCCCTGGGAGTGTTTGATGGGACAGTGTCGAGGGAGCTTTACTCTGTATCTAAGCCGTGCTGTACCTGCCCTGGGAGTGTTTGATGGGACAGTGTAGAGGGAGCTTTTCTCTGTATCTAGCCGCGTGTTCCTGTCCTGAAAGTGTTTGATGGGACAGTGTAGAGAGAGCTTTACTCTGTATCTAAGCCATGCTGTGCCTGCCCTGGGAGTGTTTGATGGGACAGTTTAGAGGGAGCTTTACTCTGTATCTAACCCGATGCTGTACCTGCCCTGGGAGTGTTTGGTGGGACAGTGTCGAGGGAGGTTTACTCTATATCTAACCCGATGCTGTACCTGCCCTGGGAGTGTTTGATGGGACAGTGTCGAGGGAGCGTTATTCTGTATCTAACCCGTGCTGCACTGCCCTGGGAGTGTTTGGAGGGACAGTCTAGAAGGAGATTTACTCTGTATCTAAACCCGTGCTGTACCTGCCCTGGGAGTGTTTGGAGGGACAATGTGGAGGGAGCTTTTCTCTGGATCTAGCCCCGTGTTCCAGTCCTGCAAGTGTTTGATGGAACAGTGTCGAGAGAGCGTTATTCTGAATCTAACCCGTGCTGTACCAGCCCAGGGAGTGTTTGATGGGACAGTGTCGAGGGAGCTTTACTCTGTATCTAACCCCCTGTACCTGCCCTGGGAGTGTTTGATGGGACAGTGTTGCGGGAGCTTTACTCTGTATCTAACCCCCTGCACCTGCCCTGGGAGTGGTTGATCGGACAGTGTCGAGGGAGCATTACTCTGTATCTAACCCGATGCTGTCCCTGCCCTGGGAGTGTTTGGTGGGACAGTGTCGAGGGAGCGTTATTCTGTATCTAACCCGGTGCTGCACTGCCCTGGGAGTGTTTGATGGGACAGTGTTGAGGGAGCGTTATTCTGTATCTAACCTGTGCTGCACTGCCCTGGGAGTGTTTGGAGGGACAGTGTAGAGGGAGCTTTATTTGTATCTAAACCCGTGCTGTACCAGCCCTGGGAGTGTTTGATGGGACAGTGTCGAGGGAGCTTTACTCTGTATCTAACCCCCTGTACCTGCCCTGGGGGTGTTTGATGGGACAGTGTCGAGGGAGCATTACTCTGTATCTAACCCCGTGCTGTACCTGCCCTCGGAGTGTTTGGTGGGACAGTGTCGAGGGAGCTTTACTTTGTATCTAACCCGATGCTGTACCTGCCCTGGGAGTGTTTGGTGGGACAGTGTCGAGGGAGCGTTATTCTGTATCTAACCCGTGCTGCACTGCCCTGGGAGTGTTTGGAGGGACAGTGTGGAGGGAGCTTTACTCTGTATCTAAACCCATGCTGTACCAGCCCTGGGAGTGTTTGATGGGACAGTGTCGAGGGAGCTTTACTCTGTATCTAACCCCCTGTACCTGCTCTGGGGGTGTTTGATGGGACAGTGTCGAGGGAGCATTACTCTGTATCTAACCCCCTGTACCTGCCCTGGGAGTGTTTGATGGGACAGTGTAGAGGGAGCTTTACTCTGTATCTAAGCCCCTGTACCTGCCCTGGGAGTGTTTGATGGGACAGTGTAGAGGGAGCTTTGCTCTGTATCTAAGCCGTTCTGTACCTGCCCTGGGAATGTTTGATGGGACAGTGTAGAGGGAGCTTTACTCTGTATCTAACCCCCTGCACCTGCCCTGGGGGTGTTTGATGAGACAGTGTAGAGGGAGCTTTACTCTGTATCTAACCCCCTGTACCTGCCCTGGCAGTGTTTGATGGGACAGTGTAGAGGGAGCTTTACTCTGTATCTAACCCCCTGTACCAGCCCTGGGGGTGTTTGATGGGACAGTGTCGAGGGAGCTTTACTCTGTATCTAACCCCCTGTACCTGCCCTGGGAGTGTTTGATAGGACATTGTAGAGGGAGCTTTGCTCTGTATCTAAGCCGTGCTATACCTGCCCAGGGAGTGTTTGATGGGACAGTGTGGAGGGAGCTTTACTCTGTATCTAACCCCCTGTACCTGCCCTGGGCGTGTTTGATGGGACAGTGTAGAGGGAGCTTTACTCTGTATCTAACCCCCTGTACCTGCCCTGGGAGTGTTTGATGGGACAGTGTAGAGGGAGCTTTAACCTGTATCGAACCCGATGCTGTACCTGCCCTGGGAGTGTTTGATGGGACAGTGTCGAGGGAGCGTTATTCTGGATCTAAACCGAGCTGCACTGCCCTGGGAGTGTTTGGAGGGACAGTGTAGAGGGAGCTTTACTCTGTATCTAACCCCCTGTACCTGCCCCGGGAGTGTTTGATGGGACAGCATAGAGGGAGCTTTACTCTGTATCAATACCCCTGTACCTGTCCTGGGAGTGTTTGATGGGAGAGTGTAGAGGGAGCTTTACTCAGTATCTAATCCCCTGTACCTGCCCTGGAAGTGTTGGATGGGACAGTGTAGAGTGAGCTTTACTCTGTATCTAACCCCCTGTACCTGCCCTGGTGTTGTGTTTGATGGGACAGTGTAGAGGGAGCTTTACTCTGTATCTAACCCCCTGTACCTGCCCTGGGGGTGTTTGATGGGACAGTGTCGAGGGAGCTTTACTCTGTATCTAACCCGCTGTACCTGCCCTGGGAGTGTTTGATGGGACAGTGTAGAGGGAGCTTTACTCTGTATCTAACCCCCTGTACCTGCCCTGGGGGTGTTTGATGGGACAGTGTCGAGGGAGCTTTACTCTGTATCTAACCCCCTGTACCTGCCCTGGGAGTGTTTGATGGGACATTGTAGAGGGAGCTTTGCTCTGTATCTAAGCCGTGCTGTACCTGCCCTGGGAGTGTTTGGTGGGACAGTGTCGAGGGAGGTTTACTCTTTATCTAACCCGATGCTGTACCTGCCCTGGGAGTGTTTGATGGGACAGTGTCGAGGGAGCTTTACTCTGAATCTAAATCCCTGTACCTGCCCTGGGGGTGTTTGATGGGACAGTGTCGAGGGAGCTTTACTCTGTATCTAACCCCCTGCACCAGCCCTGGGAGTGTTTGATGGGACAGTGTAGAGGGAGCTCTACTCTGTATCTAACCCCGTGCTGTACCTGCCCTGGGAGTGTTTGATGGGACAGTGTCGAGGGAGCGTTATTCTGTATCTAACCCGTGCTGCACTGCCCTGGGAGTGTTTGGAGGGACAGTGTCGAGGGAGGTTTACTCTGTATCTAAACCCGTGCTGTACCTGCCCTGGGAGTGTTTGGAGGGACAGTGTAGAGGGAGCTTTTCTCTGTATCTAGCTCCGTGTTCCTATCCTGCAAGTGTTTGATGGGACAGTGTCGAGAGAGCGTTATTCCATATCTAACCCGCGCTGTACCAGCCCTGGGAGTGTTTGATGGGACAGTGTCGAGGGAGCTTTACTCTGTATAATACCCCCTGTACCTGCCCTGGGAGTGTTTGATGGGACAGTGTCGAGGGAGCTTTACTCTGTATCTAACCCCCTGTACCAGCCCTGGGAGTGTTTGATGCGACAGTGTAGAGGGAGCTCTACTCTGTATCTAAGCCGTGCTGTAGCTGCCCTGGGAGTGTTTGGAGGGACAGTGTAGAGGGAGCTTTACTCTGTATCTAAACCCGTGCTTTACCAGCCCTCGGAGTGTTTGATGGGACATGTCGAGGGAGCTTTACTCTGTATCTAAATACCTGTACCTGCCCTGGGGGTGTTTGATGGGACAGTGTCGAGGGTGCTTTAATCAGTATCTAACCCCCTGTACCTGCCCTGGGAGTGTTTGATGGGTCAGTGTAGAGAGAGCTTTACTCTGTATCTAACCCCCTGTACCTGCCCTGGGATTGTTTGATGGGACAGTGTAGAGGGAGCTTTACTCTGTATCTAAGCCGTGCTGTAACTGCCCTGAGAGTGTTTGATGGGACAGTGTCGAGGGAGCGTTATTCTGTATCTAAACCATGCTGCACTGCCCTGGGAGTGTTTGGAGGGACAGTGTAGAGGGAGCTTTACTCTGTATCTAACCTCCTGTACCTGCCCTGGGAGTGTTTGATGGGACAGTGTAGAGGGAGCTTTACTCAGTATCTAACCCCCTGTACCTGCCCTGGGAGTGTTTGAAGGGACAGTGTAGAGGGAGCTTTACTCTGTATCTAAACCCATGCTGTACCAGCCCTGGGAGTGTTTGGAGGGACAGTGTAGAGGGAGCTTTTCTCTGTATCTCGCCCCGTGTTCCTGTCCTGCAAGTGTTTTGATGGGACAGTGTCGAGAGAGCGTTATTCTATATCTAACCCGTGCCGTGCCAGCCCTGGGAGTGTTTGATGGGACAGTGTCGAGGGAGCTTTACTCTGTATCTAACCCCCTGTACCTGCCCTGGGAGTGTTTGTTGGGACATTGTAGAGGGAGCTTTGCTCTGTATCTAAGCCGTGCTGTACCTGCCCTGGGAGTGTTTGATGGGACAGTGTAGAGGGAGCTTTACTCTCTATCTAACCCGATGCTGTACCTGCCCTGGGAGTGTTTGGTGGGACAGTGTCGAGGGAGGTTTACTCTATATCTAACCCGATGCTGTACCTGCCCTGGGAGTGTTTGGAGGGACAGTGTAGAGGGAGCTTTACTCTGTATCTAACCCCCTGTACCAGCCCTGGGAGTGTTTGATGGGACAGTGTAGAGGGAGTTTTACTCTGTATCTAATCCCGTGCTGTACCTGCCCTGGCAGTGTTTGATGGGACAGTGTCGAGGGAGCGTTATTCTGTATCTAACCCGTGCAGCACTGCCCTGGGAGTGTTTGGAGGGACAGTGTAGAGGGAGCTTTACTCTGTATCTAACCCCCTATACCTGCCCTGGGAGTGTTTGATGGGACAGTGTGGAGGGAGCTTTACTCTGTATCTAAACCCCTGTACCTGCCCTGGGAGTGTTTGATGGGACAGTGTAGAGGGAGCTTTAACCTGTATCGAACCCGATGCTGTACCTGCCCTGGGAGTTTTTGATGGGACAGTGTCGAGGGAGCGTTATTCTGGATCTAAACCGAGCTGCACTGCCCTGGGAGTGTTTGGAGGGACAGTGTAGAGGGAGCTTTACTCTGTATCTAACCCCCTGTACCTGCCCTGGGAGTGTTTGATGGGACAGTGTAGAGTGAGCTTTACTCTGTATCTAAACCCCTGTACCTGCCCTGGTGTTGTGTTTGAAAGGACAGTGTCGAGGGAGCTTTACTCTGTATCTAACCCCCTGTATCTGCCCTGGGGGTGTTTGATGGGACAGTGTCGAGGGAGCTTTACTCTGTATCTAACGCGCTTTACCTGCCCTGGGAATGTTTGATGGGACAGTGTAGAGGGAGCTTTACTCTGTATCTAACCCCCTGTACCTGCCCTGGGGGTGTTTGATGGGACAGTGTAGAGGGAGCTTTACGCTGTATCTAACCCGCTGTACCTGCCCTGGGAGTGTTTGATGGGACAGTGTAGAGGGAGCTTTACTCTGTATCTAACCCCCTGTACCTGCCCTGGGGGTGTTTGATGGGACAGTGTCGAGGGAGCTTTACTCTGTATCTAACCCCCTGTACCTGCCCTGGGAGTGTTTGATGGGACATTGTAGAGGGAGCTTTGCTCTGTATCTAAGCCGTGCTATGCCTGCCCTGGGAGTGTTTGATGGGACAGTGTAGAGAGAGCTTTACTTTGCATCTAACCCCCTGTACCTGCCCTGGGCGTGTTTGATGGGACAGTGTAGAGGGAGCTTTAACCTGTATCTAAGCCGTGCTGTACCTGCCCTGGGAGTGTTTGATGGGACAGTGTAGAGGGAGCTTTACTCTGTATCTAAACTCCTGTACCTGCCCTGGGAGTGTTTGATGGGACAGTGTGGAGGGAGCTTTACTCTGTATCTAACCCCCTGTACCTGCCCTGGGAGTGTTTGATGGGACAGTGTAGAGGGGGCTTTAACCTGTATCGAACCCGATGCTGTACCTGCCCTGGGAGTGTTTGATGGGACAGTGTCGAGGGAGCGTTATTCTGGATCTAAACCGAGCTGCACTGCCCTGGGAGTGTTTGGAGGGACAGTGTAGAGGGAGCTTCACTCTGTATCTAACCCCCTGTACCTGCCCTGGGAGTGTTTGATGGGATAGTATAGAGGGAGCTTTACTCTGTATCAAAACCCCTGTACCTGTCCTGGGAGTGTTTGATGGGAGAGTGTAGAGGGAGCTTTACTCAGTATCTAATCCCCTGTACCTGCCCTGGGAGTGTTGGATGGGACAGTGTAGAGTGAGCTTTACTCTGTATCTCACCCCCTGTACCTGCCCTGGTGTTGTGTTTGATGGGACAGTGTCGAGGAAGCTTTACTCTGTATCTAACCCCCTGTATCTGCCCTGGGAGTGTTTGATGGGAGAGTGTAGAGGGAGCTTTACTCAGTATCTAATCCCCTGTACCTGCCCTGGGGGTGTTTGATGGGACAGTGTCGAGGGAGCTTTACTCTGTATCTAACCCGCTGTACCTGCCCTGGGAGTGTTTGATGGGACAGTGTAGAGGGAGCTTTACTCTGTATCTAACCCCCTGTACCTGCCCTGGGGGTGTTTGATGGGACAGTGTCGAGGGAGCTTTACTCTGTATCTAACCCCCTGTACCTGCCCTGGGAGTGTTTGATGGGACATTGTAGAGGGAGCTTTGCTCTGTATCTAACCCTTGCTGTACCTGCCCTGGGAGTGTTTGATGGGACAGTGTAGAGGGAGCTTTACTCTCTATCTAACCCGATGCTGTACCTGCCCTGGGAGAGTTTGGTGGGACAGTGTCGAGGGAGGTTTACTCTATATCTAACCCGATGCTGTACCTGCCCTGGGAGTGTTTGATGGGACAGTGTCGAGGGAGCTTTACTCTGTATCTAAATCCCTGTACCTGCCCTGGGGGTGTTTGATGGGACAGTGTCGAGGGAGCTTTACTCTGTATCTAACCCCCTGCACCAGCCCTGGGAGTGTTTGATGCGACAGTGTAGAGGGAGCTCTACTCTGTATCTAACCCCGTGCTGTACCTGCCCTGGGAGTGTTTGGAGGGACAGTGTAGAGGGAGCTTTACTCTGTATCTAAACCCGTGCTTTACCAGCCCTAGGAGTGTTTGATGGGACAGTGTCGAGGGAGCTTTACTCTGTATCTAAATCCCTGTACCTGCCCTGGGGGTGTTTGATGGGACAGTGTCGAGGGTGCTTTAATCAGTATCTAAGCCCCTGTACCTGCCCTGGGAGTGTTTGATGGGTCAGTGTAGCGAGAGCTTTACTCTGTATCTAACCCCCTGTACCTGCCCTGGGATTGTTTGATGGGACAGTGTAGAGGGAGCTTTACTCTGTATCTAAGCCGTGCTGTAACTGCCCTGAGAGTGTTTGATGGGACAGTGTCGAGGGAGCGTTATTCTGTATCTAAACCATGCTGCATTGCCCTGGGAGTGTTTGGAGGGACAGTGTAGAGGGAGCTTTACTCTGTATCTAACCTCCTGTACCTGCCCTGGGAGTGTTTGATGGGACAGTGTAGAGGGAGCTTTACTCTGTATCTAACCCCCTGTACCTGCCCTGGGAGTGTTTGAAGGGACAGTGTAGAGGGAGCTTTACTCTGTATCTAAACCCATGCTGTACCAGCCCTGGGAGTGTTTGGAGGGACAGTGTAGAGGGAGCTTTTCTCTGTATCTAGCCCCGTGTTCCTGTCCTGCAAGTGTTTTGATGGGACAGTGTCGAGAGAGCGTTATTCTATATCTAACCCGTGCCGTGCCAGCCCTGGGAGTGTTTGATGGGACAGTGTCGAGGGAGCGTTATTCTGGATCTAACCCCCTGTACCTGCCCTGGGAGTGTTTGATGGGACAGTGTAGAGGGAGCTTTAATCTCTATCTAACCCGATGCTGTACCTGCCCTGGGAGTGTTTGGTGGGACAGTGTCGAGGGAGCGTTATTCTGTATCTAACCCGTGCAGCACTGCACTGGGAGTGTTTGGAGGGACAGTGTAGAGGGAGCTTTACTCTGTATCTAACCACCTGTACCAGCCCTGGGAGTGTTTGATGGGACAGTGTAGAGGGAGTTTTACTCTGTATCTAATCCCGTGCTGCACCTGCCCTGGGAGTGTTTGGAGGGACAGTGTAGAGGGAGCTTTACTCTGTATCTAACCTCCTGTACCTCCCCTGGGAGTGTTTGATGGGACAGTGTAGAGGGAGCTTTACTCTGTATCTAACCCCCTGTACCTGCCCTGGGAGTGTTTGAAGGGACAGTGTAGAGGGAGCTTTACTCTGTATCTAAACCCATGCTGTACCAGCCCTGGGAGTGTTTGGAGGGACAGTGTAGAGGGAGCTTTTCTCTGTATCTAGCCCCGTGTTCCTGTCCTGCAAGTGTTTTGATGGGACAGTGTCGAGAGAGCGTTATTCTATATCTAACCCGTGCTGTACCTGCCCTGGGAGTGTTTGGTGGGACAGTGTCGAGGGAGGTTTACTCTATATCTAACCCGATGCTGCACCTGCCCTGGGAGTGTTTGATGGGACAGTGTCGAGGGAGCGTTATTCTGTATCTAACCCGTGCAGCACTGCACTGGGAGTGTTTGGAGGGACAGTGTAGAGGGAGCTTTACTCTGTATCTAACCACCTGTACCAGCCCTGGGAGTGTTTGATGGGACAGTGTAGAGGGAGTTTTACTCTCTATCTAATCCCGTGCTGTACCTGCCCTGGGAGTGTTTGATGGGACAGTGCAGAGAGAGTTTAACTTTGTATCTAACCCCCTGTACCTGCCCTGGGAGTGTTTGATGGGACAGTGTAGAGGGAGCTTTAACCTGTATCTAAGCCTTGCTGTACCTGCCCTGGGAGTGTTTGATGGGACAGTGTAGAGGGAGCTTTACTCTGTATCTAACCCCCTGTACCTGCCCTGGGAGTGTTTGATGGGACAGTGTGGAGGGAGCTTTACTCTGTATCTAACCCCCTGTACCTGCCCTGGGAGTGTTTGATGGGACAGTGTAGAGGGAGCTTTAACCTGTATCGAACCCGATGCTGTACCTGCCCTGGGAGTGTTTGATGGGACAGTGTCGAGGGAGCGTTATTCTGGATCTAAACCGAGCTGCACTGCCCTGGGAGTGTTTGGAGGGACAGTGTAGAGGGAGCTTTACTCTGTATCTAACCCCCTGTACCTGCCCTGGGAGTGTTTGATGGGACAGTATAGAGGGAGCTTTACTCTGTATCTAAACCCCTGTACCTGCACTGGGAGTGTTTGATGGGAGAGTGTAGAGGGAGCTTTACTCTGTATCTAACCCCCTGTACCTGCCCTGGGAGTGTTTGATGGGACAGTGTCGAGGGAGCTATACTCTGTAACTAACCCCCTGTACCTGCCCTGGTGTTGTGTTTGATGGGACAGTGTCGAGGGAGCTTTATTCTGTATCTAACCCCCTGTATCTGCCCTGGGGGTGTTTGATGGGACAGTGCCGAGGGAGCTTTACTCTGTATCTAACCCGCTGTACGTGCCCTGGGAGTGTTTGATGGGACAGTGTAGAGGGAGCTTTACTCTGTATCTCACCCCTGTACCTGCCCTGGGAGTGTTTGATGGGACAGTGTAGAGGGAGCTTTACTCTGCATCTAACCCCCTGTACCTGCCCTGGGAGTGTTTGATGGGACAGTGTAGAGGGAGCTTTACTCTGTATCTAACCCCCTGTACCTGCCCTGGGGGTGTTTGATGGGACAGTGTCGAGGGAGCTTTACTCTGTATCTAACCCCCTGTACCTGCCCTGGGAGTGTTTGATGGGACATTGTAGAGGGAGCTTTGCTATGTATCTAAGCCGTGCTGTACCTGCCCTGGGAGTGTTTGATGGGACAGTGTAGAGGGAGCTTTACTTTCTATCTAACCCGATGCTGTACCTGCCCTGGGAGTGTTTCGTGGGACAGTGTCGAGGGAGGTTTGCTCTATACCTAACCCGATGCTGTACCTGCCCTGGGAGTGTTTGATGGGACAGTGTCGAGGGAGCGTTATTCTGTATCTAACCCGTGCAGCACTGCCCTGGGAGTGTTTGGAGGGACAGTGTAGAGGGAGCTTTACTCTGTATCTAACCCCCTGTACCAGCCCTGGGAGTGTTTGATGGGACAGTGTAGAGGGAGTTTTACTCTGTATCTAATCCCGTGCTGTACCTGCCCTGGGAGTGTTTGATGGGACAGTGCAGAGAGAGCTTTACTTTGTATCTAACCCCCTGTACCTGCCCTGGGAGTGTTTGATGGGACAGTGTGGAGGGAGCTTTAACCTGTATCTAACCCGATGCTGTACCTGCCCTGGGAGTGTTTGATGGGACAGTGTCGAGGGAGCGTTATTCTGGATCTAAACCGAGCTGCACTGCCCTGGGAGTGTTTGGAGGGACAGTGTAGAGGGAGCTTTACTCTGTATCTAACCCCCTGTACCTGCCCTGGGAGTGTTTGATGGGACAGTGTAGAGGGAGCTTTACTCTGTATCTGAACCCCTGTACCTGCCCTGGGAGTGTTTGATGGGAGAGTGTAGAGGGAGCTTTACTCTGTATCTAACCCCCTGTACCTGCCCTGGGAGTGTTTGATGGGACAGTGTAGAGTGAGCTTTACTCTGTATCTAACCCCCTGTACCTGCCCTGGTGTTGTGTTTGATGGGACAGTGTCGAGGGAGCTTTACTCTGTATCTAACCCCCTGTACCTGCCCTGCGGGTGTTTGATGGGACAGTGTCGAGGGAGCTTTACTCTGTATCTAACCCGCTGTACCTGCCTTGGGAGTGTTTGATGGGACAGTGTAGAGGGAGCTTTACTCTGCATCTAACCCCCTGTACCTGCCCTGCGGGTGTTTGATGGGACAGTGTCGAGGGAGATTTACTCTGTATCTAACCCGCTGTACCTGCCCTGGGAGTGTTTGATGGGTCAGTGTCGAGGGAGCTTTACTCTGTATCTAACCCCCTGTACCTGCCCTGGGAGTGTTTGATGGGACAGTGTGGAGGGAGCTTTACTCTGTATCTAACACCCTTTACCTGCCCTGGGGGTGTTTGATGGGACAGTGTCGAGGGAGCTTTACTCTGCATCTAACCCCCTGTACCTGCCCTGCGGGTGTTTGATGGGACAGTGTCGAGGGAGATTTACTCTGTATCTAACCCGCTGTACCTGCCCTGGGAGTGTTTGATGGGTCAGTGTCGAGGGAGCTTTACTCTGTATCTAACCCCCTGTACCTGCCCTGGGAGTGTTTGATGGAACAGTGTCGAGAGAGCGTTATTCTGTATCTAACCCATGCTGTACCAGTCCTGGGAGTGTTTGATGGGACAGTGGCGAGGGAACTTTACTCTGTATCTAACCCGATGCTGTACCTGCCCTGGGAGTGTTTGGTGGGACAGTGTAGAGAGAGCTTTACTTTGTATCTAACCCGCTGTACCTGCCCTGGGAGTGTTTGATGGGACAGTGTCGAGGGAGCTTTACTCTGTATCTAACCCCCTGTACCTGCCCTGGGAGTGTTTGGAGGGACAGTGTAGAGGGAGCTTTACTCTGTATCTAACCCCCTGTACCTGCCCTGGGATTGTTTGATGGGACAGTGTAGAGGGAGTTTTACTCTGTATCTAATCCCGTGCTGTACCTGCCCTGGGAGTGTTTGATGGGACAGTGTCGAGGGAGCTTTACTCTGTATCTAACCCCCTGTACCTGCCCTGGGAGTGTTTGATGGAACAGTGTCAAGAGAGCTTTATTCTGTATCTAACCCATGCTGTACCAGTCCTGGGAGTGTTTGATGGGACAGTGTCGAGGGAGCTTTACTCTGTATCTAACCCCGTGCTGTACATGCCCTGAGAGTGTTTGATGGGACAGTGTCGAGGGAGCGTTATTCTGTATCTAAACCATGCTGCACTGCCCTGGGAGTGTTTGAAGGGACAGTGTAGAGGGAGCTCTACTCTGTATCTAACCCCGTGCTGTACCTGCCCTGGGAGTGTTTGGAGGGACAGTGTAGAGGGAGCTTTACTCTGTATCTAACCCCGTGCTTTACCAGCCCTAGGAGTGTTTGATGGGACAGTGTCGAGGGAGCTTTACTCTGTATCTAAATCCCTGTACCTGCCCTGGGGGTGTTTGATGGGACAGTGTCGAGGGAGCTTTACTCTGTATCTAACCCCCTGTACCTGCCCTGGGAGTGTTTGATGGGACATTGTAGAGGGAGCTTTACTCTCTATCTAACCCGATGCTGTACCTGCCCTGGGAGTGTTTGGTGGGACAGTGTAGAGGGAGCTTTACTCTCTATCTAACCCGATGCTGTACCTGCCCTGGGAGTGTTTGATGGGACAGTGTAGAGGGAGCTTTACTCTCTATCTAACCCGATGCTGTACCTGCCCTGGGAGTGTTTGGTGGGACAGTGTCGAGGGAGGTTTACTCTGTATCTAACCCCGTGCTGTACCTGCCCTGGGAGTGTTTGATGGGACAGTGTCGAGGGAGCGTTATTCTGTATCTAACCCGTGCTGCACTGCCCTGGGAGTGTTTGGAGGGACAGTGTAGAGGGAGCTTTACTCTGTATCTAAACCCGTGCTGTACCTGCCCTGGGAGTGTTTGGAGGGACAGTGTAGAGGGAGCTTTTCTCTGTATCTAGCCCCGTGTTCCTATCCTGCAAGTGTTTGATGGGACAGTGTCGAGAGAGCGTTATTCCATATCTAACCCGCGCTGTACCAGCCCTGGGAGTGTTTGATGGGACAGTGTCGAGGGAGCTTTACTCTGTATAATACCCCCTGTACCTGCCCTGGGAGTGTTTGATGGGACAGTGTTGAGGGAGCTTTACTCTGTATCTAACCCCCTGTACCAGCCCTGGGAGTGTTTGATGCGACAGTGTAGAGGGAGCTCTACTCTGTATCTAAGCCGTGCTGTACCTGCCCTGGGAGTGTTTGGAGGGACAGTGTAGAGGGAGCTTTACTCTGTATCTAAACCCGTGCTTTACCAGCCCTCGGAGTGTTTGATGGGACATGTCGAGGGAGCTTTACTCTGTATCTAAATACCTGTACCTGCCCTGGGGGTGTTTGATGGGACAGTGTCGAGGGTGCTTTAATCAGTATCTAAACCATGCTGCACTGCCCTGGGAGTGTTTGGAGGGACAGTGTCGAGGGAGCGTTATTCTGTATCTAAACCATGCTGCACTGCCCTGGGAGTGTTTGGAGGGACAGTGTAGAGGGAGCTTTACTCTGTATCTAACCTCCTGTACCTGCCCTGGGAGTGTTTGATGGGACAGTGTAGAGGGAGCTTTACTCTGTATCTAACCCCCTGTACCTGCCCTGGGAGTGTTTGAAGGGACAGTGTAGAGGGAGCTTTACTCTGTATCTAAACCCATGCTGTACCAGCCCTGGGAGTGTTTGGAGGGACAGTGTAGAGGGAGCTTTTCTCTGTATCTCGCCCCGTGTTCCTGTCCTGCAAGTGTTTTGATGGGACAGTGTCGAGAGAGCGTTATTCTATATCTAACCCGTGCCGTGCCAGCCCTGGGAGTGTTTGATGGGACAGTGTCGAGGGAGCTTTACTCTGTATCTAACCCCCTGTACCTGCCCTGGGAGTGTTTGTTGGGACATTGTAGAGGGAGCTTTGCTCTGTATCTAAGCCGTGCTGTACCTGCCCTGGGAGTGTTTGATGGGACAGTGTAGAGGGAGCTTTACTCTCTATCTAACCCGATGCTGTACCTGCCCTGGGAGTGTTTGGTGGGACAGTGTCGAGGGAGGTTTACTCTATATCTAACCCGATGCTGTACCTGCCCTGGGAGTGTTTGATGGGACAGTGTCGAGGGAGCGTTATTCTGTATCTAACCCGTGCAGCACTGCCCTGGGAGTGTTTGGAGGGACAGTGTAGAGGGAGCTTTACTCTGTATCTAACCCCCTGTACCAGCCCTGGGAGTGTTTGATGGGACAGTGTCGAGGGAGTTTTACTCTGTATCTAATCCCGTGCTGTACCTGCCCTGGCAGTGTTTGATGGGACAGTGTAGAGAGAGCTTTACTTTGTATCTAACCCCCTGTACCTGCCCTGGGAGTGTTTGATGGGACAGTGTAGAGGGAGCTTTACTCTGTATCTAACCCCCTATACCTGCCCTGGGAGTGTTTAATGGGACAGTGTGGAGGGAGCTTTACTCTGTATATAAACCCCTGTATCTGCCCTGGGAGTGTTTGATGGGACAGTGTAGAGGGAGCTTTAACCTGTATCGAACCCGATGCTGTACCTGCCCTGGGAGTTTTTGATGGGACAGTGTCGAGGGAGCGTTATTCTGGATCTAAACCGAGCTGCACTGCCCTGGGAGTGTTTGGAGGGACAGTGTAGAGGGAGCTTTACTCTGTATCTAACCCCCTGTACCTGCCCTGGGAGTGTTTAATGGGACAGTATAGAGGGAGCTTTACTCTGTATCTAACCCCCTGTATCTGCCCTGGGGGTGTTTGATGGGACAGTGTCGAGGGAGCTTTACTCTGTATCTAACGCGCTGTACCTGCCCTGGGAATGTTTGATGGGACAGTGTAGAGGGAGCTTTACTCTGTATCTAACCCCCTGTACCTGCCCTGGGGGTGTTTGATGGGACAGTGTAGAGGGAGCTTTACTCTGTATCTAACCCCCTGTACCTGCCCTGGGAGTGTTTGATGGGACAGTGTAGAGGGAGCTTTACTCTGTATCTAACCCCCTGCACCTGCCCTGGGGGTGTTTGATGGGACAGTGTCGAGGGAGCTTTACTCTGTATCTAGCCCCCTGTACCTGCCCTGGGAGTGTTTGATGGGACATTGTAGAGGGAGCTTTGCTCTGTATCTAAGCCGTGCTATACCTGCCCTGGGAGTGTTTGATGGGACAGTGTAGAGAGAGCTTTACTTTGCATCTAACCCCCTGTACCTGCCCTGGGAGTGTTTGATGGGACAGTGTAGAGGGAGCTTTAACCTGTATCTAAGCCGTGCTGTACCTGCCCTGGGAGTGTTTGATGGGACAGTGTAGAGGGAGCTTTACTCTGTATCTAAACTCCTGTACCTGCCCTGGGAGTGTTTGATGGGACAGTGTGGAGGGAGCTTTACTCTGTATCTAACCCCCTGTACCTGCCCTGGGAGTGTTTGATGGGACAGTGTAGAGGGGGCTTTAACCTGTATCGAACCCGATGCTGTACCTGCCCTGGGAGTGTTTGATGGGACAGTGTCGAGGGAGCGTTATTCTGGATCTAAACCGAGCTGCACTGCCCTGGGAGTGTTTGGAGGGACAGTGTAGAGGGAGCTTTACTCTGTATCTAACCCCCTGTACCTGCCCTGGGAGTGTTTGATGGGATAGTATAGAGGGAGCTTTACTCTGTATCAAAACCCCTGTACCTGTCCTGGGAGTGTTTGATGGGAGAGTGTAGAGGGAGCTTTACTCAGTATCTAATCCCCTGTACCTGCCCTGGGAGTGTTGGATGGGACAGTGTAGAGTGAACTTTACTCTGTATCTAACCCCCTGTACCTGCCCTGGTGTTGTGTTTGATGGGACAGTGTCGAGGAAGCTTTACTCTGTATCTAACCCCCTGTATCTGCCCTGGGAGTGTTTGATGGGAGAGTGTAGAGGGAGCTTTACTCAGTATCTAATCCCCTGTACCTGCCCTGGGGGTGTTTGATGGGACAGTGTCGAGGGAGCTTTACTCTGTATCTAACCCGCTGTACCTGCCCTGGGAGTGTTTGATGGGACAGTGTAGAGGGAGCTTTACTCTGTATCTAACCCCCTGTACCTGCCCTGGGGGTGTTTGATGGGACAGTGTCGAGGGAGCTTTACTCTGTATCTAACCCCCTGTACCTGCCCTGGGAGTGTTTGATGGGACATTGTAGAGGGAGCTTTGCTCTGTATCTAAGCCGTGCTGTACCTGCCCTGGGAGTGTTTGATGGGACAGTGTAGAGGGAGCTTTACTCTCTATCTAACCCGATGCTGTACCTGCCCTGGGAGTGTTTGGTGGGACAGTGTCGAGGGAGGTTTACTCTATATCTAACCCGATGCTGTACCTGCCCTGGGAGTGTTTGATGGGACAGTGTCGAGGGAGCTTTACTCTGTATCTAACCCCCTGTACCTGCCCTGGGAGTGTTTGATGGGACAGTGTAGAGGGAGCTTTACTCTGTATCTAACCCCCTGTACCTGCCCTGGGAGTGTTTGATGGGACAGTGTAGAGGGAGCTTTACTCTGTATCTAAATCCCTGTACCTGCCCTGGGGGTTCTTGATGGGACAGTGTCGAGGGAGCTTTACTCTGTATCTAACCCCCTGCACCAGCCCTGGGAGTGTTTGATGCGACAGTGTTGAGGGAGCTCTACTCTGTATCTAACCCCGTGCTGTACCTGCCCTGGGAGTGTTTGGAGGGACAGTGTAGAGGGAGCTTTACTCTGTATCTAAACCCGTGCTTTACCAGCCCTAGGAGTGTTTGATGGGACAGTGTCGAGGGAGCTTTACTCTGTATCTAAATCCCTGTACCTGCCCTGGGGGTGTTTGATGGGACAGTGTCGAGGGTGCTTTAATCAGTATCTAAGCCCCTGTACCTGCCCTGGGAGTGTTTGATGGGTCAGTGTAGCGAGAGCTTTACTCTGTATCTAACCCCCTGTACCTGCCCTGGGATTGTTTGATGGGACAGTGTAGAGGGAGCTTTACTCTGTATCTAAGCCGTGCTGTAACTGCCCTGAGAGTGTTTGATGGGACAGTGTCGAGGGAGCGTTATTCTGTATCTAAACCATGCTGCACTGCCCTGGGAGTGTTTGGAGGGACAGTGTAGAGGGAGCTTTACTCTGTATCTAACCTCCTGTACCTGCCCTGGGAGTGTTTGATGGGACAGTGTAGAGGGAGCTTTACTCTGTATCTAACCCCCTGTACCTGCCCTGGGAGTGTTTGAAGGGACAGTGTAGAGGGAGCTTTACTCTGTATCTAAACCCATGCTGTACCAGCCCTGGGAGTGTTTGGAGGGACAGTGTAGAGGGAGCTTTTCTCTGTATCTAGCCCCGTGTTCCTGTCCTGCAAGTGTTTTGATGGGACAGTGTCGAGAGAGCGTTATTCTATATCTAACCCGTGCCGTGCCAGCCCTGGGAGTGTTTGATGGGACAGTGTCGAGGGAGCGTTATTCTGGATCTAACCCCCTGTACCTGCCCTGGGAGTGTTTGATGGGACAGTGTAGAGGGAGCTTTAATCTCTATCTAACCCGATGCTGTACCTGCCCTGGGAGTGTTTGGTGGGACAGTGTCGAGGGAGCGTTATTCTGTATCTAACCCGTGCAGCACTGCACTGGGAGTGTTTGGAGGGACAGTGTAGAGGGAGCTTTACTCTGTATCTAACCACCTGTACCAGCCCTGGGAGTGTTTGATGGGACAGTGTAGAGGGAGTTTTACTCTGTATCTAATCCCGTGCTGTACCTGCCCTGGGAGTGTTTGGAGGGACAGTGTAGAGGGAGCTTTACTCTGTATCTAACCTCCTGTACCTCCCCTGGGAGTGTTTGATGGGACAGTGTAGAGGGAGCTTTACTCTGTATCTAACCCCCTGTACCTGCCCTGGGAGTGTTTGAAGGGACAGTGTAGAGGGAGCTTTACTCTGTATCTAAACCCATGCTGTACCAGCCCTGGGAGTGTTTGGAGGGACAGTGTAGAGGGAGCTTTTCTCTGTATCTAGCCCCGTGTTCCTGTCCTGCAAGTGTTTTGATGGGACAGTGTCGAGAGAGCGTTATTCTATATCTAACCCGTGCTGTACCTGCCCTGGGAGTGTTTGGTGGGACAGTGTCGAGGGAGGTTTACTCTATATCTAACCCGATGCTGTACCTGCCCTGGGAGTGTTTGATGGGACAGTGTCGAGGGAGCGTTATTCTGTATCTAACCCGTGCAGCACTGCACTGGGAGTGTTTGGAGGGACAGTGTAGAGGGAGCTTTACTCTGTATCTAACCACCTGTACCAGCCCTGGGAGTGTTTGATGGGACAGTGTAGAGGGAGTTTTACTCTGTATCTAATCCCGTGCTGTACCTGCCCTGGGAGTGTTTGATGGGACAGTGTAGACGGAGCTTTACTCTGTATCTAACCCCCTGTACCTGCCCTGGGAGTGTTTGATGGGACAGTGTGGAGGGAGCTTTACTCTGTATCTAAGCCGTGCTGTACCTGCCCTGGGAGTGTTTGATGGGACAGTGTAGAGGGAGCTTTACTCTCTATCTAACCCGATGCTGTACCTGCCCTGGGAGTGTTTGGTGGGACAGTGTCGAGGGAGGTTTACTCTATATCTAACCCGATGCTGTACCTGCCCTGGGAGTGTTTGATGGGTCAGTGTCGAGGGAGCTTTACTCTGTATCTAACCCCCTGTACCTGCCCTGGGAGTGTTTGATGGAACAGTGTCGAGAGAGCGTTATTCTGTATCTAACCCATGCTGTACCAGTCCTGGGAGTGTTTGATGGGACAGTGGCGAGGGAACTTTACTCTGTATCTAACCCGATGCTGTACCTGCCCTGGGAGTGTTTGGTGGGACAGTGTAGAGAGAGCTTTACTTTGTATCTAACCCGCTGTACCTGCCCTGGGAGTGTTTGATGGGACAGTGTCGAGGGAGCTTTACTCTGTATCTAACCCCCTGTACCTGCCCTGGGAGTGTTTGGAGGGACAGTGTAGAGGGAGCTTTACTCTGTATCTAACCCCCTGTACCTGCCCTGGGATTGTTTGATGGGACAGTGTAGAGGGAGTTTTACTCTGTATCTAATCCCGTGCTGTACCTGCCCTGGGAGTGTTTGATGGGACAGTGTCGAGGGAGCTTTACTCTGTATCTAACCCCCTGCACCTGCCCTGGGAGTGTTTGATGGAACAGTGTCAAGAGAGCTTTATTCTGTATCTAACCCATGCTGTACCAGTCCTGGGAGTGTTTGATGGGACAGTGTCGAGGGAGCTTTACTCTGTATCTAACCCCGTGCTGTACATGCCCTGAGAGTGTTTGATGGGACAGTGTCGAGGGAGCGTTATTCTGTATCTAAACCATGCTGCACTGCCCTGGGAGTGTTTGAAGGGACAGTGTAGAGGGAGCTCTACTCTGTATCTAACCCCGTGCTGTACCTGCCCTGGGAGTGTTTGGAGGGACAGTGTAGAGGGAGCTTTAATCTGTATCTAAACCCGTGCTTTACCAGCCCTAGGAGTGTTTGATGGGACAGTGTCGAGGGAGCTTTACTCTGTATCTAAATCCCTGTACCTGCCCTGGGGGTGTTTGATGGGACAGTGTCGAGGGAGCTTTACTCTGTATCTAACCCCCTGTACCTGCCCTGGGAGTGTTTGATGGGACATTGTAGAGGGAGCTTTACTCTCTATCTAACCCGATGCTGTACCTGCCCTGGGAGTGTTTGATGGGACAGTGTAGAGGGAGCTTTACTCTCTATCTAACCCGATGCTGTACCTGCCCTGGGAGTGTTTGATGGGACAGTGTAGAGGGAGCTTTACTCTCTATCTAACCCGATGCTGTACCTGCCCTGGGAGTGTTTGATGGGACAGTGTAGAGGGAGCTTTACTCTCTATCTAACCCGATGCTGTACCTGCCCTGGGAGTGTTTGGTGGGACAGTGTCGAGGGAGGTTTACTCTGTATCTAACCCCATGCTGTACCTGCCCTGGGAGTGTTTGATGGGACAGTGTCGAGGGAGCGTTATTCTGTATCTAACCCGTGCTGCACTGCCCTGGGAGTGTTTGGAGGGACAGTGTAGAGGGAGCTTTACTCTGTATCTAAACCCGTGCTGTACCTGCCCTGGGAGTGTTTGGAGGGACAGTGTAGAGGGAGCTTTTCTCTGTATCTAGCCCCGTGTTCCTATCCTGCAAGTGTTTGATGGGACAGTGTCGAGAGAGCGTTATTCCATATCTAACCCGCGCTGTACCAGCCCTGGGAGTGTTTGATGGGACAGTGTCGAGGGAGCTTTACTCTGTATAATACCCCCTGTACCTGCCCTGGGAGTGTTTGATGGGACAGTGTTGAGGGAGCTTTACTCTGTATCTAACCCCCTGTACCAGCCCTGGGAGTGTTTGATGCGACAGTGTAGAGGGAGCTCTACTCTGTATCTAAGCCGTGCTGTACCTGCCCTGGGAGTGTTTGGAGGGACAGTGTAGAGGGAGCTTTACTCTGTATCTAAACCCGTGCTTTACCAGCCCTCGGAGTGTTTGATGGGACATGTCGAGGGAGCTTTACTCTGTATCTAAATACCTGTACCTGCCCTGGGGGTGTTTGATGGGACAGTGTCGAGGGTGCTTTAATCAGTATCTAAACCATGCTGCACTGCCCTGGGAGTGTTTGGAGGGACAGTGTCGAGGGAGCGTTATTCTGTATCTAAACCATGCTGCACTGCCCTGGGAGTGTTTGGAGGGACAGTGTAGAGGGAGCTTTACTCTGTATCTAACCTCCTGTACCTGCCCTGGGAGTGTTTGATGGGACAGTGTAGAGGGAGCTTTACTCTGTATCTAACCCCCTGTACCTGCCCTGGGAGTGTTTGAAGGGACAGTGTAGAGGGAGCTTTACTCTGTATCTAAACCCATGCTGTACCAGCCCTGGGAGTGTTTGGAGGGACAGTGTAGAGGGAGCTTTTCTCTGTATCTCGCCCCGTGTTCCTGTCCTGCAAGTGTTTTGATGGGACAGTGTCGAGAGAGCGTTATTCTATATCTAACCCGTGCCGTGCCAGCCCTGGGAGTGTTTGATGGGACAGTGTCGAGGGAGCTTTACTCTGTATCTAACCCCCTGTACCTGCCCTGGGAGTGTTTGTTGGGACATTGTAGAGGGAGCTTTGCTCTGTATCTAAGCCGTGCTGTACCTGCCCTGGGAGTGTTTGATGGGACAGTGTAGAGGGAGCTTTACTCTCTATCTAACCCGATGCTGTACCTGCCCTGGGAGTGTTTGGTGGGACAGTGTCGAGGGAGGTTTACTCTATATCTAACCCGATGCTGTACCTGCCCTGGGAGTGTTTGATGGGACAGTGTCGAGGGAGCGTTATTCTGTATCTAACCCGTGCAGCACTGCCCTGGGAGTGTTTGGAGGGACAGTGTAGAGGGAGCTTTACTCTGTATCTAACCCCCTGTACCAGCCCTGGGAGTGTTTGATGGGACAGTGTCGAGGGAGTTTTACTCTGTATCTAATCCCGTGCTGTACCTGCCCTGGCAGTGTTTGATGGGACAGTGTAGAGAGAGCTTTACTTTGTATCTAACCCCCTGTACCTGCCCTGGGAGTGTTTGATGGGACAGTGTAGAGGGAGCTTTACTCTGTATCTAACCCCCTATACCTGCCCTGGGAGTGTTTAATGGGACAGTGTGGAGGGAGCTTTACTCTGTATATAAACCCCTGTATCTGCCCTGGGAGTGTTTGATGGGACAGTGTAGAGGGAGCTTTAACCTGTATCGAACCCGATGCTGTACCTGCCCTGGGAGTTTTTGATGGGACAGTGTCGAGGGAGCGTTATTCTGGATCTAAACCGAGCTGCACTGCCCTGGGAGTGTTTGGAGGGACAGTGTAGAGGGAGCTTTACTCTGTATCTAACCCCCTGTACCTGCCCTGGGAGTGTTTAATGGGACAGTATAGAGGGAGCTTTACTCTGTATCTAACCCCCTGTATCTGCCCTGGGGGTGTTTGATGGGACAGTGTCGAGGGAGCTTTACTCTGTATCTAACGCGCTGTACCTGCCCTGGGAATGTTTGATGGGACAGTGTAGAGGGAGCTTTACTCTGTATCTAACCCCCTGTACCTGCCCTGGGGGTGTTTGATGGGACAGTGTAGAGGGAGCTTTACTCTGTATCTAACCCCCTGTACCTGCCCTGGGAGTGTTTGATGGGACAGTGTAGAGGGAGCTTTACTCTGTATCTAACCCCCTGCACCTGCCCTGGGGGTGTTTGATGGGACAGTGTCGAGGGAGCTTTACTCTGTATCTAGCCCCCTGTACCTGCCCTGGGAGTGTTTGATGGGACATTGTAGAGGGAGCTTTGCTCTGTATCTAAGCCGTGCTATACCTGCCCTGGGAGTGTTTGATGGGACAGTGTAGAGAGAGCTTTACTTTGCATCTAACCCCCTGTACCTGCCCTGGGAGTGTTTGATGGGACAGTGTAGAGGGAGCTTTAACCTGTATCTAAGCCGTGCTGTACCTGCCCTGGGAGTGTTTGATGGGACAGTGTAGAGGGAGCTTTACTCTGTATCTAAACTCCTGTACCTGCCCTGGGAGTGTTTGATGGGACAGTGTGGAGGGAGCTTTACTCTGTATCTAACCCCCTGTACCTGCCCTGGGAGTGTTTGATGGGACAGTGTAGAGGGGGCTTTAACCTGTATCGAACCCGATGCTGTACCTGCCCTGGGAGTGTTTGATGGGACAGTGTCGAGGGAGCGTTATTCTGGATCTAAACCGAGCTGCACTGCCCTGGGAGTGTTTGGAGGGACAGTGTAGAGGGAGCTTTACTCTGTATCTAACCCCCTGTACCTGCCCTGGGAGTGTTTGATGGGATAGTATAGAGGGAGCTTTACTCTGTATCAAAACCCCTGTACCTGTCCTGGGAGTGTTTGATGGGAGAGTGTAGAGGGAGCTTTACTCAGTATCTAATCCCCTGTACCTGCCCTGGGAGTGTTGGATGGGACAGTGTAGAGTGAACTTTACTCTGTATCTAACCCCCTGTACCTGCCCTGGTGTTGTGTTTGATGGGACAGTGTCGAGGAAGCTTTACTCTGTATCTAACCCCCTGTATCTGCCCTGGGAGTGTTTGATGGGAGAGTGTAGAGGGAGCTTTACTCAGTATCTAATCCCCTGTACCTGCCCTGGGGGTGTTTGATGGGACAGTGTCGAGGGAGCTTTACTCTGTATCTAACCCGCTGTACCTGCCCTGGGAGTGTTTGATGGGACAGTGTAGAGGGAGCTTTACTCTGTATCTAACCCCCTGTACCTGCCCTGGGGGTGTTTGATGGGACAGTGTCGAGGGAGCTTTACTCTGTATCTAACCCCCTGTACCTGCCCTGGGAGTGTTTGATGGGACATTGTAGAGGGAGCTTTGCTCTGTATCTAAGCCGTGCTGTACCTGCCCTGGGAGTGTTTGATGGGACAGTGTAGAGGGAGCTTTACTCTCTATCTAACCCGATGCTGTACCTGCCCTGGGAGTGTTTGGTGGGACAGTGTCGAGGGAGGTTTACTCTATATCTAACCCGATGCTGTACCTGCCCTGGGAGTGTTTGATGGGACAGTGTCGAGGGAGCTTTACTCTGTATCTAACCCCCTGTACCTGCCCTGGGAGTGTTTGATGGGACAGTGTAGAGGGAGCTTTACTCTGTATCTAACCCCCTGTACCTGCCCTGGGAGTGTTTGATGGGACAGTGTAGAGGGAGCTTTACTCTGTATCTAAATCCCTGTACCTGCCCTGGGGGTTCTTGATGGGACAGTGTCGAGGGAGCTTTACTCTGTATCTAACCCCCTGCACCAGCCCTGGGAGTGTTTGATGCGACAGTGTTGAGGGAGCTCTACTCTGTATCTAACCCCGTGCTGTACCTGCCCTGGGAGTGTTTGGAGGGACAGTGTAGAGGGAGCTTTACTCTGTATCTAAACCCGTGCTTTACCAGCCCTAGGAGTGTTTGATGGGACAGTGTCGAGGGAGCTTTACTCTGTATCTAAATCCCTGTACCTGCCCTGGGGGTGTTTGATGGGACAGTGTCGAGGGTGCTTTAATCAGTATCTAAGCCCCTGTACCTGCCCTGGGAGTGTTTGATGGGTCAGTGTAGCGAGAGCTTTACTCTGTATCTAACCCCCTGTACCTGCCCTGGGATTGTTTGATGGGACAGTGTAGAGGGAGCTTTACTCTGTATCTAAGCCGTGCTGTAACTGCCCTGAGAGTGTTTGATGGGACAGTGTCGAGGGAGCGTTATTCTGTATCTAAACCATGCTGCACTGCCCTGGGAGTGTTTGGAGGGACAGTGTAGAGGGAGCTTTACTCTGTATCTAACCTCCTGTACCTGCCCTGGGAGTGTTTGATGGGACAGTGTAGAGGGAGCTTTACTCTGTATCTAACCCCCTGTACCTGCCCTGGGAGTGTTTGAAGGGACAGTGTAGAGGGAGCTTTACTCTGTATCTAAACCCATGCTGTACCAGCCCTGGGAGTGTTTGGAGGGACAGTGTAGAGGGAGCTTTTCTCTGTATCTAGCCCCGTGTTCCTGTCCTGCAAGTGTTTTGATGGGACAGTGTCGAGAGAGCGTTATTCTATATCTAACCCGTGCCGTGCCAGCCCTGGGAGTGTTTGATGGGACAGTGTCGAGGGAGCGTTATTCTGGATCTAACCCCCTGTACCTGCCCTGGGAGTGTTTGATGGGACAGTGTAGAGGGAGCTTTAATCTCTATCTAACCCGATGCTGTACCTGCCCTGGGAGTGTTTGGTGGGACAGTGTCGAGGGAGCGTTATTCTGTATCTAACCCGTGCAGCACTGCACTGGGAGTGTTTGGAGGGACAGTGTAGAGGGAGCTTTACTCTGTATCTAACCACCTGTACCAGCCCTGGGAGTGTTTGATGGGACAGTGTAGAGGGAGTTTTACTCTGTATCTAATCCCGTGCTGTACCTGCCCTGGGAGTGTTTGGAGGGACAGTGTAGAGGGAGCTTTACTCTGTATCTAACCTCCTGTACCTCCCCTGGGAGTGTTTGATGGGACAGTGTAGAGGGAGCTTTACTCTGTATCTAACCCCCTGTACCTGCCCTGGGAGTGTTTGAAGGGACAGTGTAGAGGGAGCTTTACTCTGTATCTAAACCCATGCTGTACCAGCCCTGGGAGTGTTTGGAGGGACAGTGTAGAGGGAGCTTTTCTCTGTATCTAGCCCCGTGTTCCTGTCCTGCAAGTGTTTTGATGGGACAGTGTCGAGAGAGCGTTATTCTATATCTAACCCGTGCTGTACCTGCCCTGGGAGTGTTTGGTGGGACAGTGTCGAGGGAGGTTTACTCTATATCTAACCCGATGCTGTACCTGCCCTGGGAGTGTTTGATGGGACAGTGTCGAGGGAGCGTTATTCTGTATCTAACCCGTGCAGCACTGCACTGGGAGTGTTTGGAGGGACAGTGTAGAGGGAGCTTTACTCTGTATCTAACCACCTGTACCAGCCCTGGGAGTGTTTGATGGGACAGTGTAGAGGGAGTTTTACTCTGTATCTAATCCCGTGCTGTACCTGCCCTGGGAGTGTTTGATGGGACAGTGTAGAGGGAGCTTTACTCTGTATCTAACCCCCTGTACCTGCCCTGGGAGTGTTTGATGGGACAGTGTGGAGGGAGCTTTACTCTGTATCTAACCCCCTGTACCTGCCCTGGGAGTGTTTGATGGGACAGTGTAGAGGGAGCTTTAACCTGTATCGAACCCGATGCTGTACCTGCCCTGGGAGTGTTTGGAGGGACAGTGTAGAGGGAGCTTTACTCTGCATCTAACCCCCTGTACCTGCCCTGGGATGTGTTTGATGGGACAGTGTAGAGGGAGCTTTACTCTGTATCTAACCCCCTGTACCTGCCCTGGGGGTGTTTGATGGGACAGTGTCGAGGGAGCTTTACTCTGTATCTAACCCCCTGTACCTGCCCTGGGAGTGTTTGATGGGACAGTGCAGAGGGAGCTTTACTTTCTATCTAACCCGATGCTGTACCTGCCCTGGGAGTGTTTGGTGGGACAGTGTCGAGGGAGGTTTGCTCTGTATCTAGCCCCGTGTTCCTGTCCTGCAAGTGTTTGATGGGACAGTGTCGAGAGAGCGTTATTCTGAATCTAACCCGTGCTGCACTGCCCTGGGAGTGTTTGGAGGGACAGTGTAGAGGGAGCTTTTCTCTGTATCTAGCCCCGTGTTCCTGTCCTGCAAGTGTTTGATGGGACAGTGTCGAGAGAGCGTTATTCTGAATCTAACCCGTGCTGTACATGCCCTGGGAGTGTTTGATGAAACAGTGTAGAGGGAGCTTTACTCTGTATCTAACTCGATGCTGTACCTGCCCTGGGAGTGTTTGATGGGACAGTGTAGAGGGAGCTTTAACCTGTATCTAACCCGATGCTGTACCTGCCCTGGGAGTGTTTGATGGGACAGTGTCGAGGGAGCGTTATTCTGGATCTAAACCGAGCTGCACTGCCCTGGGAGTGTTTGGAGGGACAGTGTAGAGGGAGCTTTACTCTGTATCTAACCCCCTGTACCTGCCCTGGGAGTGTTTGATGGGACAGTGTAGAGGGAGCTTTACTCTGTATCTGAACCCCTGTACCTGCCCTGGGAGTGTTTGATGGGAGAGTGTAGAGGGAGCTTTACTCTGTATCTAACCCCCTGTACCTGCCCTGGGAGTGTTTGATGGGACAGTGTAGAGTGAGCTTTACTCTGTATCTAACCCCCTGTACCAGCCCTGGTGTTGTGTTTGATGGGACAGTGTCGAGGGAGCTTTACTCTGTATCTAACCCCCTGTACCTGCCCTGCGGGTGTTTGATGGGACAGTGTCGAGGGAGCTTTACTCTGTATCTAACCCGCTGTACCTGCCTTGGGAGTGTTTGATGGGACAGTGTAGAGGGAGCTTTGCTCTGTATCTAACCCCCTGTACCTGCCCTGGGAGTGTTTGATGGGACAGTGTAGAGGGAGCTTTACTCTGTATCTAACCCCCTGTACCTGACCTGGGAGTGTTTGATGGGACAGTGTGGAGGGAGCTTTACTCTGTATCTAACACCCTTTACCTGCCCTGGGGGTGTTTGATGGGACAGTGTCGAGGGAGCTTTACTCTGCATCTAACCCCCTGTACCTGCCCTGCGGGTGTTTGATGGGACAGTGTCGAGGGAGATTTACTCTGTATCTAACCCGCTGTACCTGCCCTGGGAGTGTTTGATGGGTCAGTGTCGAGGGAGCTTTACTCTGTATCTAACCCCCTGTACCTGCCCTGGGAGTGTTTGATGGAACAGTGTCGAGAGAGCGTTATTCTGTATCTAACCCATGCTGTACCAGTCCTGGGAGTGTTTGATGGGACAGTGGCGAGGGAACTTTACTCTGTATCTAACCCGATGCTGTACCTGCCCTGGGAGTGTTTGGTGGGACAGTGTAGAGAGAGCTTTACTTTGTATCTAACCCGCTGTACCTGCCCTGGGAGTGTTTGATGGGACAGTGTCGAGGGAGCTTTACTCTGTATCTAAGCCCCTGTACCTGCCCTGGGAGTGTTTGGAGGGACAGTGTAGAGGGAGCTTTACTCTGTATCTAACCCCCTGTACCTGCCCTGGGATTGTTTGATGGGACAGTGTAGAGGGAGTTTTACTCTGTATCTAATCCCGTGCTGTACCTGCCCTGGGAGTGTTTGATGGGACAGTGTCGAGGGAGCTTTACTCTGTATCTAACCCCCTGTACCTGCCCTGGGAGTGTTTGATGGAACAGTGTCGAGAGAGCTTTATTCTGTATCTAACCCATGCTGTACCAGTCCTGGGAGTGTTTGATGGTACAGTGTCGAGGGAGCTTTACTCTGTATCTAACCCCGTGCTGTACATGCCCTGGGAGTGTTCGATGAGACAGTGTCGAGGGAGCTTTACTCTGAATCTAACCCCGTGCTGTACATGCCCTGGGAGGGTTTGATGGGACAGTGTGGAGGGAGCTTTCGTCTGTATCTAACCCCCTGTACTTGCCCTGGCAGTGTTTGATGGGACAGTGTAGAGGGAGCTTTACTCTGTATCTAATCCCCTGTACATGCCCTGGGAGTGTTTTATGGGACAGTGTAGAGGGAGCTTTACTCTGTATCTCACCCCCTGTACCTGCCCTGGGAGTGTATGATGGGACAGTGTAGAGGGAGCTTTACTCTGTATCTAAACCGTGCTGTACCAGCCCTGGAAGTGTTTGATGGGACAGTGTCGAGGGAGCTTTACTCTGTATCTAACCCCCTGTACCTGCCCTGAGGGTGTTTGATGGGACAGTGTCGAGGGAGCTTTACTCTGTATCTAACCCCCTGTACCTGCCCTGGGAGTGTTTGATGGGACAGTGTAGAGGGAGCTTTACTCTGTATCTAACCCCCTGTACCTGCCCTGGGAGTGTTTGATGGAACAGTGTAGAGGGAGCTTTATTTTGTATCTACCCTCCTGTACCTGCCCTGGGGGTGTATGATGGGACAGTGTCGAGGGAGCGTTATTCTGAATCTAACCCGTGCTGCACTGCCCTGGGAGTGTTTGGAGGGACAGTGTAGAGGGAGCTTTTCTCTGTATCTAGCCCCGTGTTCCTGTCCTGCAAGTGTTTGATGGGACAGTGTCGAGAGAGCGTTATTCTGAATCTAACCCGTGCTGTACATGCCCTGGGAGTGTTTGATGAAACAGTGTAGAGGGAGCTTTACTCTGTATCTAACTCGATGCTGTACCTGCCCTGGGAGTGTTTGATGGGACAGTGTAGAGGGAGCTTTACTCTGTATCTAACCCCCTGTACCTGCCCTGGGAGTGTTTGATGGGACAGTGTCGAGGGAGCTTTTCTCTGTATCTAGCCCCGTGTTCCTGTCCTGCAAGTGTTTGATGGGACAGTGTCGAGAGAGCGTTATTCTGTATCTAACCCATGCTGTACCAGCCTTGGGAGTGTTTGATGGGACAGTGTCGAGGGAGCTTTACTCTGTATCTAACCCCCTGTACCTGCCCTGGGGGTGTTTGATGGGACAGTGTCGAGGGAGCTTTACTCTGTATATAACCCCCTGTACCTGCCCTGGGAGTGTTTGATGGGACAGTGTAGAGGGAGCTTTACTCTGTATCTAACCCGATGCTGTACCTCTCCTGGGAGTGTTTGGTGGGACAGTGTAGAGGGAGCTTTACTCTGTCTCTAAGCTGTGCTGTACCTGCCCTGGGAGTGTTTGATGGGACAGTGTAGAGGGAGCGTTATTCTGTATCTAACCCATGCTGTACCAGCCTTGGGAGTGTTTGATGGGACAGTGTCGAGGGAGCTTTACTCTGTATCTAACCCCCTGTACCTGCCCTGGGTGTGTTTGATGGGACAGTGTCGAGGGAGCTTTACTCTGTATCTAACCCCCTGTACCTGCCCTGGGAGTGTTTGATGGGACAGTGTAGAGGGAGCTTTAGTCTTTATCTCACTCGGTGCTGTACCTGCCCTGGGAGTGTTTGATGGGACAGTGTAGAGGGAGCTTTATTCTGTATCTAACCCCCTGTACCTGCCCTGGGAGTGTTTGATGGGACAGTGTAGAGGGAGCTTTACTCTGTATCTAACCCCCTGTACCTGCCCTGGGAGTGTTTGATGGGACAGTGTAGAGGGAGCTTTACTCTGTATCTTACCCCCTGTACCTGCCCTGGGAGTGTTTGATGGGACAGTGTAGAGGGAGCTTTACTCTGTATCTAACCCCCTGTACCTGCCCTGGGGGTGTTTGATGGGACAGTGTCGAGGGAGCTTTACTCTTTTATCTAACCCCCTGTAACTGCCCTGGGGATTGTTTGATGGGACAGTGTCGAGGGAGCTTTCCTCTGTATCTAACCCGCTGTACCTGCCCTGAGAGTGTTTGATGGGACAGTGTAGAGGGAGCTTTACTCTGTATCTAACCCCCTGTACCTGCCCTGGGAGTGTTTGATGGGACAGTGCAGAGGGAGCTTTACTCTGTATCTAACCCCCTGTACCTGCCCTGGGAGTGTTTGATGGGACAATGTAGAGGGAGCTTTACTCTTTATCTAACCCCCTGTACCTGCCCTGGGGGTGTTTGATGGGACAGTGTCGAGGGAGCTTTTCTCTGTATCTAACCCCCTGTACCTGCCCTGGGAGTGTTTGATGGGACAGTGTCGAGGGAGCTATACTCTGTATTTCACCCCCTGTACCTGCCCTGGGAGTGTTTGATGGGACAGTGTAGAAAGAGCTTTACTCTGTATCTAACCCCCTGTACCTGCCCTGGGAGTGTTTGATGGGACAGTGTCGAGGGAGCTTTACTCTGTATCTAACCCGCTGTACCTGCCCTGGGAGTGTTTGATGGGACAGTGTAGAGGGAGCTTTATTCTGTATCTAACCCCCTGTACCTGCCCTGGGGGTGTTTGATGGGACAGTGCAGACGGAGCTTTACTCTGTATCTAACCCCCTGTACCTGCCCTGGGAGTGTTTGATGGGAAAGTGTAGAGGGAGCTTTACTCTGTATCTAACCCCCTGTACCTGCCCTGGGAGTGTTTGATGGGACAGTGTAGAGGGAGCTTTACTCTGTATCTAACCCCCTGTACCTGCCCTGGGAGTGTTTGATGGGACAGTGTCGAGGGAGCATTACTCTGCATTTAACCTCCTGTACCTGCCCTGGGAGTGTTTGATGGGACAATATCGAGGGAGCTTTACTCTGTATCTAACCCCCTGCACCTGCCCTGGGGGTGTTTGATGGGACAGTGTTGAGGCAGCTTTACTCTGTATCTAACCCCCTGTACCTGCCCAGGGAGTGTTTGATGGGACAGTGTAGAGGGAGCTTTACTCTGTATCTAACCCCCTGTACCTGCCCTGGGAGTGTTTGATGGCACAGTGTCGAGCGAGCTTTACTCTGTATCTAACCCGATGCTGTACCTGCCTTAGGAGTGTTTGGTGGGACAGTGTCGAGGGAGGTTTACTCTATATCTAACCCGATGCTGTACCTGCCCTGGGAGTGTTTGATGGGACACTGTCGAGGGAGCGTTATTCTGTATCTAACCCGTGCTGCACTGCCCTGGGAGTGTTTGGAGTGACAGTGTAGAGGGAGCTCTACTCTGTATCTAAACCCGTGCTGTACCGGCCCTGGGAGTGTTTGGATGGACAGTGTAGAGGGAGCTTTTCTCAGTATCTAGCCCCATGTTCCTGTCCTGCAAGGGTTTGATGGGACAGTGTCGAGAGAGCGTTGTTCTGTTTCTAACCCATGCTGTACCAGCCCTGGGAGTGTTTGATGGGACAGTGTAGAGGGAGTGTTACTCCGTATCTAACACGATGCTGTACCTGCCTTGGGAGTGTTTGATGGGACAGTGTAGAGGGAGTGTTACTCCGTATCTAACACGATGCTGTACCTGCCCTGGTAGTGTTTGATGGGACAGTGTAGAGGGAGCTTTACTCTGTATCTAACCCCGTGCTGTACCTGCCCTGGGTGTGTTTGATAGGTCAGTGCAGATAGAGCTTTACTCTGTATCTAACCCCGTGCTGTACATGCCGTGAGAGTGTTTAATGGGACAGTGTAGAGGGAGCTTTACTCGATAGTAAATACTGTGCTCCACCTGCCCTGGCAGTGTTTGATGGGAAAGTGTAGATGACACTAAGTTGGGTGGCAGTGTGAGCTGCGAGGAGGATGCTATGAGGTTGCAGAGCGACTTGGATAGGTTAGGTGAGTGGGCAAATGCATGGCAGATGAAGTATAATGTGGATAAATGTGAGGTTATCCACTTTGGTGGTAAAAACAGAGAGACAGACTATTATCTGAATGGTGACAGATTCGGAAAAGGGGAGGTGCAACGAGACCTGGGTGTCATGGTACATCAGTCATTGAAGGTTAGCATGCAGGTACAGCAGGCGGTTAAGAAAGCAAATGGCATGTTGGCCTTCATTGCGAGGGGATTTGAATACAGGGGCAGGGAGGTGTTGCTACAGTTGTACAGGGCCTTGGTGAGGCCACACCTGGAGTATTGTGTACAGTTTTGGTCTCCTAACCTGAGGAAGGACATTCTTGCTATTGAGGGAGTGCAGCGAAGATTCACCAGACTGATTCCCGGGATGGCGGGACTGACCTATCAAGAAAGATTGGATCAACTGGGCTTGTATTCACTGGAGTTCAGAAGAATGAGAGGGGACCTCATAGAAACGTTTAAAATTCTGACGGGTTTAGACAGGTTAGATGCAGGAAGAATGTTCCCAATGTTGGGGAAGTCCAGAACCAGGGGTCACAGTCTAAGGATAAGGGGTAAGCCATTTAGGACCGAGATGAGGAGAAACTTCTTCACCCAGAGAGTGGTGAACCTGTGGAATTCTCAACCACAGAAAGTAGTTGAGGCCAATTCACTAAATATATTCAAAAGGGAGTTAGATGAAGTCCTTACTACTCGGGGGATCAAGGGGTATGGCGTGAAAGCAGGAATGGGGTACTGAAGTTTCATGTTCAGCCATGAACTCATTGAATGGCGGTGCAGGCTAGCAGGGCTGAATGGCCTACTCCTGCACCGATTTTCTATGTTTCTATGTTTCTATGAGAGCTTTACTCTATATCAAACACCCTGTGTCTGCCCTGGGAATGTTTGATGGGACAGTGTAGAGGGAGCTTTACTCTGTATCTAACCCCCTGTACCTGCCCTGGGAATGTTTGATGGGACAGTGTCGAGGGAGCTTTACTCTGTACCTAACCCCCTGTACCTGCCCTGGAGGTGTTTGATGGGACAGTGTCGAGGGAGCGTTATTCTGTATCTAACCCGTGCTGCACTGCCCTGGGAGTGTTTGGAGGGACAGTGTAGAGGGAGCTTTACTCTGTATCTAAACCCGTGCTGTACCTGCCCTGGGAGTGTTTGGAGGGACAGTGTAGAGGGAGCTTTTCTCTGTATCTAGCCCCGTGTTCCTGTCCTGCAAGTGTTTGATGGGACAGTGTAGAGGGAGCGTTATTCTGTATCTAACCCCCTGTACCTGCCCTGGGAGTGTTTGATGGGACAGTGTCGAGGGAGCTTTACTCTGTATCTAAGCCGTGCTGTACCTGCCCTGGGAGTGTTTGATGGGACAGTGTAGAGGGAGCTTTTCTCTGTATCTAGCCGCGTGTTCCTGTCCTGAAAGTGTTTGATGGGACAGTGTAGAGAGAGCTTTACTCTGTATCTAAGCCATGCTGTGCCTGCCCTGGGAGTGTTTGATGGGACAGTTTAGAGGGAGCTTTACTCTGTATCTAACCCGATGCTGTACCTGCCCTGGGAGTGTTTGGTGGGACAGTGTCGAGGGAGGTTTACTCTATATCTAACCCGATGCTGTACCTGCCCTGGGAGTGTTTGATGGGACAGTGTCGAGGGAGCGTTATTCTGTATCTAACCCGTGCTGCACTGCCCTGGGAGTGTTTGGAGGGACAGTCTAGAAGGAGATTTACTCTGTATCTAAACCCGTGCTGTACCTGCCCTGGGAGTGTTTGGAGGGACAATGTGGAGGGAGCTTTTCTCTGGATCTAGCCCCGTGTTCCAGTCCTGCAAGTGTTTGATGGAACAGTGTCGAGAGAGCGTTATTCTGAATCTAACCCGTGCTGTACCAGCCCAGGGAGTGTTTGATGGGACAGTGTCGAGGGAGCTTTACTCTGTATCTAACCCCCTGTACCTGCCCTGGGAGTGTTTGATGGGACAGTGTTGCGGGAGCTTTACTCTGTATCTAACCCCCTGCACCTGCCCTGGGAGTGGTTGATCGGACAGTGTCGAGGGAGCATTACTCTGTATCTAACCCGATGCTGTCCCTGCCCTGGGAGTGTTTGGTGGGACAGTGTCGAGGGAGCGTTATTCTGTATCTAACCCGGTGCTGCACTGCCCTGGGAGTGTTTGATGGGACAGTGTTGAGGGAGCGTTATTCTGTATCTAACCTGTGCTGCACTGCCCTGGGAGTGTTTGGAGGGACAGTGTAGAGGGAGCTTTATTTGTATCTAAACCCGTGCTGTACCAGCCCTGGGAGTGTTTGATGGGACAGTGTCGAGGGAGCTTTACTCTGTATCTAACCCCCTGTACCTGCCCTGGGGGTGTTTGATGGGACAGTGTCGAGGGAGCATTACTCTGTATCTAACCCCGTGCTGTACCTGCCCTGGGAGTGTTTGGTGGGACAGTGTCAAGGGAGCTTTACTTTGTATCTAACCCGATGCTGTACCTGCCCTGGGAGTGTTTGGTGGGACAGTGTCGAGGGAGCGTTATTCTGTATCTAACCCGTGCTGCACTGCCCTGGGAGTGTTTGGAGGGACAGTGTGGAGGGAGCTTTACTCTGTATCTAAACCCATGCTGTACCAGCCCTGGGAGTGTTTGATGGGACAGTGTCGAGGGAGCTTTACTCTGTATCTAACCCCCTGTACCTGCCCTGGGGGTGTTTGATGGGACAGTGTCGAGGGAGCATTACTCTGTATCTAACCCCCTGTACCTGCCCTGGGAGTGTTTGATGGGACAGTGTAGAGGGAGCTTTACTCTGTATCTAACCCCCTGTACCTGCCCTGGGAGTGTTTGATGGGACAGTGTAGAGGGAGCTTTGCTCTGTATCTAAGCCGTTCTGTACCTGCCCTGGGAATGTTTGATGGGACAGTGTAGAGGGAGCTTTACTCTGTATCTAACCCCCTGCACCTGCCCTGGGGGTGTTTGATGAGACAGTGTAGAGGGAGCTTTACTCTGTATCTAACCCCCTGTACCTGCCCTGGCAGTGTTTGATGGGACAGTGTAGAGGGAGCTTTACTCTGTATCTAACCCCCTGTACCTGCCCTGGGGGTGTTTGATGGGACAGTGTCGAGGGAGCTTTACTCTGTATCTAACCCCCTGTACCTGCCCTGGGAGTGTTTGATAGGACATTGTAGAGGGAGCTTTGCTCTGTATCTAAGCCGTGCTATACCTGCCCTGGGAGTGTTTGATGGGACAGTGTGGAGGGAGCTTTACTCTGTATCTAACCCCCTGTACCTGCCCTGGGAGTGTTTGATGGGACAGTGTAGATGGAGCTTTAACCTGTATCTAAGCCGTGCTGTACCTGCCCTGGGAGTGTTTGATGGGACAGTGTAGAGGGAGCTTTACTCTGTATCTAACCCCCTGTACCTGCCCTGGGAGTGTTTGATGGGACAGTGTAGAGGGAGCTTTAACCTGTATCGAACCCGATGCTGTACCTGCCCTGGGAGTGTTTGATGGGACAGTGTCGAGGGAGCGTTATTCTGGATCTAAACCGAGCTGCACTGCCCTGGGAGTGTTTGGAGGGACAGTGTAGAGGGAGCTTTACTCTGTATCTAACCCCCTGTACCTGCCCCGGGAGTGTTTGATGGGACAGCATAGAGGGAGCTTTACTCTGTATCAATACCCCTGTACCTGTCCTGGGAGTGTTTGATGGGAGAGTGTAGAGGGAGCTTTACTCAGTGTCTAATCCCCTGTACCTGCCCTGGGAGTGTTGGATGGGACAGTGTAGAGTGAGCTTTACTCTGTATCTAACCCCCTGTACCTGCCCTGGTGTTGTGTTTGATGGGACAGTGTAGAGGGAGCTTTACTCTGTATCTAACCCCCTGTACCTGCCCTGGGGGTGTTTGATGGGACAGTGTCGAGGGAGCTTTACTCTGTATCTAACCCCCTGTACCTGCCCTGGGAGTGTTTGATGGGACATTGTAGAGGGAGCTTTGCTCTGTATCTAAGCCGTGCTGTACCTGCCCTGGGAGTGTTTGATGGGACAGTGTCGAGGGAGCTTTACTCTGAATCTAAATCCCTGTACCTGCCCTGGGGGTGTTTGATGGGACAGTGTCGAGGGAGCTTTACTCTGTATCTAACCCCCTGCACCAGCCCTGGGAGTGTTTGATGGGACAGTGTAGAGGGAGCTCTACTCTGTATCTAACCCCATGCTGTACCTGCCCTGGGAGTGTTAGATGGGACAGTTTAGAGGGAGCTTTACTCTGTATCTAACCCGATGCTGTACCTGCCCTGGGAGTGTTTGGTGGGACAGTGTCGAGGGAGGTTTACTCTATATCTAACCCGATGCTGTACCTGCCCTGGGAGTGTTTGATGGGACAGTGTCGAGGGAGCGTTATTCTGTATCTAACCCGTGCTGCACTGCCCTGGGAGTGTTTGGAGGGACAGTGTAGAGGGAGCTTTACTCTGTATCTAAACCCGTGCTGTACCTACCCTGGGAGTGTTTGGAGGGACAGTGTAGAGGGAGCTTTTCTCTGTATCTAAACCCGTGCTTTAACAGCCCTCGGAGTGTTTGATGGGACAGTGTCGAGGGAGCTTTACTCTGTATCTAAATACCTGTACCTGCCCTGGGAGTGTTTGATGGGTCAGTGTAGAGAGAGCTTTACTCTGTATCTAACCCCCTGTACCTGCCCTGGGATTGTTTGATGGGACAGTGTAGAGGGAGCTTTACTCTGTATCTAAGCCGTGCTGTAACTGCCCTGAGAGTGTTTGATGGGACAGTGTCGAGGGAGCGTTATTCTGTATCTAAACCATGCTGCACTGCCCTGGGAGTGTTTGGAGGGACAGTGTAGAGGGAGCTTTACTCTGTATCTAACCTCCTGTCCCTGCCCTGGGAGTGTTTCATGGGACAGTGTAGAGGGAGCTTTACTCTGTATCTAACCCCCTGTACCTGCCCTGGGAGTGTTTGAAGGGACAGTGTAGAGGGAGCTTTACTCTGTATCTAAACCCATGCTGTACCAGCCCTGGGAGTGTTTGGAGGGACAGTGTAGAGGGAGCTTTTCTCTGTATCTCGCCCCGTGTTCCTGTCCTGCAAGTGTTTTGATGGGACAGTGTCGAGAGAGCGTTATTCTATATCTAACCCGTGCCGTGCCAGCCCTGGGAGTGTTTGATGGGACAGTGTCGAGGGAGCTTTACTCTGTATCTAACCCCCTGTACCTGCCCTGGGAGTGTTTGTTGGGACATTGTAGAGGGAGCTTTGCTCTGTATCTAAGCCGTGCTGTACCTGCCCTGGGAGTGTTTGACGGGACAGTGTAGAGGGAGCTTTACTCTCTATCTAACCCGATGCTGTACCTGCCCTGGGAGTGTTTGGTGGGACAGTGTCGAGGGAGGTTTACTCTATATCTAACCCGATGCTGTACCTGCCCTGGGAGTGTTTGATGGGACAGTGTCGAGGGAGCGTTATTCTGTATCTAACCCGTGCAGCACTGCCCTGGGAGTGTTTGGAGGGACAGTGTAGAGGGAGCTTTACTCTGTATCTAACCCCCTGTACCAGCCCTGGGAGTGTTTGATGGGACAGTGTAGAGGGAGTTTTACTCTGTATCTAATCCCGTGCTGTACCTGCCCTGGCAGTGTTTGATGGGACAGTGTAGAGAGAGCTTTACTTTGTATCTAACCCCCTGTACCTGCCCTGGGAGTGTTTGATGGGACAGTGTAGAGGGAGCTTTAACCTGTATCTAAGCCGTGCTGTACCTGCCCTGGGAGTGCTTGATGGGACAGTGTAGAGGGAGCTTTACTCTGTATCTAACCCCCTATACCTGCCCTGGGAGTGTTTGATGGGACAGTGTGGAGGGAGCTTTACTCTGTATCTAAACCCCTGTACCTGCCCTGGGAGTGTTTGATGGGACAGTGTCGAGGGAGCTTTAACCTGTATCGAACCCGATGCTGTACCTGCCCTGGGAGTTTTTGATGGGACAGTGTCGAGGGAGCGTTATTCTGGATCTAAACCGAGCTGCACTGCCCTGGGAGTGTTTGGAGGGACAGTGTAGAGGGAGCTTTACTCTGTATCTAACCCCCTGTACCTGCCCTGGGAGTGTTTGATGGGACAGTGTAGAGGGAGCTTTACTCTGTATCTAACCTGATGCTGTACCTTTCCTGGGAGTGTTTGGTGCGACAGTGCAGAGGGAGCTTTACTCTGTCTCTAAGCCGTGCTGTACCTGCCCTGGGAGTGTTTGATGGGACAGTGTAGAGGGTGCTTTACTCTGTATCTAATCGGATGCTGTACCTGCCCTGGGAGTGTTTGATGGGACAGTGTAGAGGGAGCTTTACTCTGTATCTAAACCCGTGCTGTACCTGCCCTGGGTGTGTTTGGAGGGACAGTGTAGAGGGAGCTTTACTCTGTATCTTTCCCCGTGTTCCTGTCCTGCAAGTTGTTTGACGGGACAGTGTCGAGAGAGCGTTGTTCTGTATCTAACCCGTGCTGTACCAGCCCTGGGAGTGTTTGATGGGACAGTGTCGAGGGAGCTTTACTCTGTATCTAACCTCCTGTACCTGCCCTGGGAGTGTTTGATGTGACAGTGTCGAGGGAGCTTTACTCTGTATCTAACCTCCTGTACCTGCCCTGGGAGTGTTTGATGGGACAGGGTCGAGGGAGCTTTACTCTGTATCTAACCCCCTGTACCAGCCCTGGGAGTGTTTGATGGGACAGTGTAGAGGGAGTTTTACTCTGTATCTAACTCTGTGCTGTACCTGCCCTGGGAGTGTTTGATGGGACAGTGCAGAGAGAGCTTGACTCTGTATCTAACCCCCTGTACCTGCCCTGGGAGTGTTTGATGGGACAGTGTAGAGGGAGCTTTACTCTGTATCTAAGCCATGCTGTACCTGCCCTGGGAGTGTTTGATGGGACAGTGTCGAGGGAGCGTTATTCTGTATATAAACCATGCTGCACTGCCCTGGGAGTGTTTGGAGGGACAGTGTAGAGGGAGCTTTACTCTGTATCTAACCCCCTGTACCTGCCCTGGGTGTGTTTGATGGGACAGTGTAGAGGGAGCTTTACTCAGTATCCAACCCCCTGTACCTGCCCTGGGAGTGTTTGATGGAACAGTGTCGAGAGAGCGTTATTCTATATCTAACCTATGCTGTACCAGCCCTGGGAGTGTTTGATGGGACAGTGTAGAGGGAGCTTTAGTCTTTATCTCACTCGGTGCTGTACCTGCCCTGGGAGTGTTTGATGGGACAGTGTAGAGGGAGCTTTATTCTGTATCTAACCCCCTGTACCTGCCCTGGGAGTGTTTGATGGGACAGTGTAGAGGGAGCTTTACTCTGTATCTAACCCCCTGTACCTGCCCTGGGAGTGTTTGATGGGACAGTGTAGAGGGAGCTTTACTCTGTATCTAACCCCCTGTACCTGCCCTGGGAGTGTTTGATGGGACAGTGTAGAGGGAGCTTTACTCTGTATCTAACCCCCTGTACATGCCCTGGGGGTGTTTGATGGGACAGTGTCGAGGGAGCTTTACTCTTTTATGTAACCCCCTGTAACTGCTTTGGGGGTGTTTGATGGGACAGTGTCGAGTGTGCTTTCCTCTGTATCTAACCCGCTGTACCTGCCCTGGGAGTGTTTGATGGGACAGTGCAGAGGGAGCTTTACTCTGTATCTAACCCCCTGTACCTGCCCTGGGAGTGTTTGATGGGACAGTGTCGAGGGAGCATTGCTCTGTATCTAACCCCCTGTACCTGCCCTGGGAGTGTTTGATGGAACAGTGTTGAGGGAGCTTTACTCTGTATATAACCCCCTGTACCTGCCCTGGGAGTGTTTGATGGGACAGTGTAGAGGGAGCTTTAATCTGTATCTAACCCCCTGTACCTGCCCTGGGAGTGTTTGATGGGACACTGTAGAGGGAGCTTTACTCTGTATCTAACCCCCTGTACCTCCCCTGGGAGTGTTTGATGGGACATTGTAGAAGGAGCTTTACTCTGTATCTAACCCCCTGTACCTGCCCTGGGAGTGTTTGATGGGACAGTGTCGAGGGAGCTTTACTCTGTATCTAACCCCCTGTACCTGCCCTGGGGGTGTTTGATGGGACAGTGTCGAGGGAGCTTTACTCTGTATCTAACCCGCTGTACCCGCCCTGGGGGTGTTTGAAGGGACAGTGTCGAGGGAGCTAAATCTGTATCTAACCCCCTTTACCTGCCCTGGTGTTGTTTGATGGGACAGTGTCGAGGGAGCTTTACTCTGTATCTAACCCACTGTACCTGCCCTGGGGGTGTTTGAAGGGACAGTGTCGAGGGAGCTAAATCTGTATCTAACCTCCTGTACCTGCCCTGGTGGTGTTTGATGGGACAGTGTAGAGGGAGCTTTACTCTGTATCTAACCCCCTGTACCTGCCCTGGGAGTGTTTGATGGGACAGTGTAGAGGGAGCTTTACTCTGTATCTAACCCCCTGTACCTGCCCTGGGAGTGTTTGATGGGACAGTGTAGAGGGAGCTTTACTCTGTCTCTAAGCCGTGCTGTACCTGCCCTGGGAGTGTTTGATGGGACAGTGTAGAGGGAGCTTTACTCAGTATCCAACCCCCTGTACCTGCCCTGGGGATGTTTGATGGAACAGTGTCGAGAGAGCGTTATTCTATATCTAACCTATGCTGTACCAGCCCTAGGAGTGTTTGATGGGACAGTGTCGAGGGAGCTTTAGTCTTTATCTCACTCGGTGCTGTACCTGCCCTGGGAGTGTTTGATGGGACAGTGTAGAGGGAGCTTTATTCTGTATCTAACCCCCTGTACCTGCCCTGGGAGTGTTTGATGGGACAGTGTAGAGGGAGCTTTACTCTGTATCTAACCCCCTGTACCTGCCCTGCGAGTGTTTGATGGGACAGTGTAGAGGGAGCTTTACTCTGTATCTAACCCCCTGTACCTGCCCTGGGAGTGTTTGATGGGACAGTGTAGAGGGAGATTTACTCTGTATCTAACCCCCTGTACATGCCCTGGGGGTGTTTGATGGGACAGTGTCGAGGGAGCTTTACTCTTTTATCTAACCCCCTGTACCTGCCCTGGGGGTGTTTGATGGGACAGTGTCGAAGGAGCTATACTCTGTATCTAACCCCCTGTACCTGCCCTGGGAGTGTTTGATGGGACAGTGTCGAGGGAGCTATACTCTGTATCTAACCCGCTGTACCTGCCCTGGGGGTGTTTGATGGGACAGTGTCGAGGGAGCATTGCTCTGTATCTAACCCCCTGTACCTGCCCTGGGAGTGTTTGATGGAACAGTGTTGAGGGAGCTTTACTCTGTATCTAACCCCCTGTACCTGCCCTGGGACTGTTTGATGGGACAGTGTAGAGGGAGCTTTACTCTGTCTCTAAGCCGTGCTGTACCTGCCCTGGGAGTGTTTGATGGGACAGTGTAGAGGGAGCTTTACTCTGTATCTAACCTGATGCTGTACCTTTCCTGGGAGTGTTTGGTCGGACAGTGCAGAGGGAGCTTTACTCTGTCTCTAAGCCGTGCTGTACCTGCCCTGGGAGTGTTTGATGGGACAGTGTAGAGGGAGCTTTACTCTGTATCTAACCTGATGCTGTACCTTTCCTGGGAGTGTTTGGTCGGACAGTGCAGAGGGAGCTTTACTCTGTCTCTAAGCCGTGCTGTAACAGTCCTGGGATTGTTTGATGGGACAGTGTAGAGGGTGCTTTACTCTGTATCTAACCCCTTGTACCCGCCCTATGAGTGTTTGATCGGACAGTGTCGAGGGAGCTTTACTCTGTATCTAACCCCGTGCTGTACATGCCCTGGGAGTGTTTGATGAGACAGTGTAGAGGGAGCTTTACTCGGTAGCTAACTTGGTGCTATTCGTGCCCTTGGAGTGTTTGATGGGACAGTGTAGAGGGAGCTTTACTCTGTATCTAACCCCCTGTACCTGCCCTGGGAGTGTTTGATGGGACAGTGTAGAGGGAGCTTTTCTCTGTATCTAGCCCCGTGTTCCTGTCCTGCAAGTGTTTGATGGGACAGTGTCGAGAGAGCGTTATTCTGTATCTAACCCATGCTGTACCAGCCTTGGGAGTGTTTGATGGGACAGTGTCGAGGGAGCTTTACTCTGTATCTAACCCCCTGTACCTGCCCTGGGGGTGTTTGATGGGACAATGTCGAGGGAGCTTTACTCTGTATCTAACCCCCTGTACCTGCCCTGGGAGTGTTTGATGGGACAGTGTAGAGGGAGCTTTACTCTGTCTCTAAGCCGTGCTGTACCTGCCCTGGGAGTGTTTGATGGGACAGTGTAGAGGGAGCTTTACTCTGTATCTAACCTGATGCTGTACCTTTCCTGGGAGTGTTTGGTCGGACAGTGCAGAGGGAGCTTTACTCTGTCTCTAAGCCGTGCTGTACCTGCCCTGGGAGTGTTTGATGGGACAGTGTAGAGGGTGCTTTACTCTGTATCTAATCGGATGCTGTACCTGCCCTGGGAGTGTTTGATGGGACAGTGTAGAGGGAGCTTTACTCTGTATCTAACCCCCTGTACCTGCCCTGGGAGTGTTTGATGGGACAGTGTCGAGAGAGCGTTATTCTGTATCTAACCCATGCTGTATCAGTCCTGGGATTGTTTGATAGGACAGTGTCGAGGGAGCTTTACTCTGTATCTAACCCCGTGCTGTACATGCCCTGGGAGTGTTTGATGAGACAGTGTAGAGGGAGCTTTACTCGGTATCTAACTTGGTGCTATTCGTGCCCTCGGAGTGTTTGATGGGACAGTGTAGAGGGAGCTTTACTCTGTATCTAACCCCCTGTACCTGCCCTGGGAGTGTTTGATGGGACAGTGTAGAGGGAGCTTTACTCTGTATCTAACCCCCTGTACCTGCCCTGGGAGTGTTTGAGGGACAGTGTCGAGGGAGCTTTACTCTGTATCTAACCCCCTGTACCAGGCCTGGGAGTGTTTGATGGGACAGTGTAGAGGGAGCTTTTCTCTGTATCTAGCCCCGTGTTCCTGTCCTGCAAGTGTTTGATGGGACAGTGTCGAGAGAGCGTTATTCTGTATCTAACCCATGCTGTACCAGCCTTGGGAGTGTTTGATGGGACAGTTTCGAGGGAGCTTTACTCTGTATCTAACCCCCTGTACCTGCCCTGGGGGTGTTTGATGGGACAATGTCGAGGGAGCTTTACTCTGTATCTCACCCCCTGTACCTGCCCTGGGAGTGTTTGATGGGACAGTGTAGAGGGAGCTTTACTCTGTCTCTAAGCCGTGCTGTACCTGCCCTGGGAGTGTTTGATGGGACAGTGTAGAGGGTGCTTTACTCTGTATCTAATCGGATGCTGTACCTGCCCTGGGAGTGTTTGATGGGACAGTGTAGAGGGAGCTTTACTCTGTATCTAAACCCGTGCTGTACCTGCCCTGGGTGTGTTTGGAGGGACAGTGTAGAGGGAGCTTTTCTCTGTATCTATCCCCGTGTTCCTGTCCTGCAAGTTGTTTGATGGGACAGTGTCGAGAGAGCGTTGTTCTGTATCTAACCCGTGCTGTACCAGCCCTGGGAGTGTTTGATGGGACAGTGTCGAGGGAGCTTTACTCTGTATCTAACCTCCTGTACCTGCCCTGGGAGTGTTTGATGGGACAGTGTCGAGGGAGCTTTACTCTGTATCTAACCTCCTGTACCTGCCCTGGGAGTGTTTGATGGGACAGTGTCGAGGGAGCTTTACTCTGTATCTAACCCCCTGTGCCAGCCCTGGGAGTGTTTGATGGGACAGTGTAGAGGGAGTTTTACTCTGTATCTAACTCTGTGCTGTACCTGCCCTGGGAGTGTTTGATGGGACAGTGCAGAGAGAGCTTGACTCTGCATCTAACCCCATGTACCTGCCCTGGGAGTGTTTGATGGGACAGTGTAGAGGGAGCTTTACTCTGTATCTAGCCCCGTGTTCCTGTGTTGCAAGTGTTTGATGGGACAGTGTCGAGAGAGCGTTATTCTGAATCTAACCCGTGCTGTACATGCCCTGGGAGTGTTTGATGAAACAGTGTAGAGGGAGCTTTACTCTGTATCTAACTCTGTGCTGTACCTGCCCTGGGAGTGTTTGATGGGACAGTGCAGAGAGAGCTTGACTCTGCATCTAACCCCATGTACCTGCCCTGGGAGTGTTTGATGGGACAGTGTAGAGGGAGCTTTACTCTGTATCTAAGCCATGCTGTACCTGCCCTGGGAGTGTTTGATGGGACAGTGTCGAGGGAGCGTTATTCTGTATCTAAACCATGCTGCACTGCCCTGGGAGTGTTTGGAGGGACAGTGTAGAGGGAGCTTTACTCTGTATCTAACCCCCTGTACCTGCCCTGGGAGTGTTTGATGGGACAGTGTAGAGGGAGCTTTACTCAGTATCTAACCCCCTGTACCTGCCCTGGGAGTGTTTGATGGAACAGTGTCGAGAGAGCGTTATTCTGTATCTAACCTATGCTGTACCAGCCCTGGGAGTGTTTGATGGGACAGTGTAGAGGGAGCTTTAGTCTTTATCTCACTCGGTGCTGTACCTGCCCTGGGAGTGTTTGATGGGACAGTGTAGAGGGAGCTTTATTCTGTATCTAACCCCCTGTACCTGCACTGGGAGTGTTTGATGGGACAGTGTAGAGGGAGCGTTACTCTGTATCTAACCCCCTCTACCTGCCCTGGGAGTGTTTGATGGGACAGTGTAGAGGGAGCTTTACTCTGTATCTAACCCCCTGTACCTGCCCTGGGAGTGTTTGATGGGACAGTGTAGAGGGAGCTTTACTCTGTATCTAACCCCCTGTACCTGCCCTGGGGGTGTTTGATGGGACAGTGTCGAGGGAGCTATACTCTGTATCTAACCCCCTGTACCTGCCCTGGGAGTGTTTGATGGGACAGTGTCGAGGGAGCTATACTCTGTATCTAACCCCCTGTACCTGCCCTGGGGGTGTTTGATGGGACAGTGTCGAGGGAGCATTACTCTGTATCTAACCCCCTGTACCTGCCCTGGGAGTGTTTGATGGAACAGTGTCGAGGGAGCTTTACTCTGTATCTAACCCACTGTACCTGCCCTGGGGGTGTTTGAAGGGACAGTGTCGAGGGAGCTAAATCTGTATCTAACCTCCTGTACCTGCCCTGGTGGTGTTTGATGGGACAGTGTAGAGGGAGCTTTACTCTGTATCTAACCCCCTGTACCTGCCCTGGGAGTGTTTGATGGGACAGTGTAGAGGGAGCCTTACTCTGTATCTAACCCCCTGACCCTGCCCTGGGAGTGTTTGATGGGACAATGTCGAGGGAGCTTTACTCTGTATCTAACCCCCTGTACCTGCCCTGGGAGTGTTTGATGGGATAGTGTAGAGGGAGCTTTACTCTGTATCTAACCCCCTGTACCTGCCCTGGGAGTGTTTGATGGGACAGTGTAGAGGGAGCTTTACTCTGTATCTGACCCCCTGTACCTGCCCTGGGAGTGTTTGATGGGACAGTGTAGAGGGAGCTTTACTCTGTATCTAACCCCCTGTACCTGCCCTGGGAGTGTTGATGGGACAGTGTCGAGAGAGCGTTATTCTGTATCTAACCCATGCTGTACCTGTGCTGGGATTGTTTGATGGGACAGTGTAGAGGGTGCTTTACTCTGTATCTAACTTGGTGCGATACGTGCCCTCGGAGTGTTTGATGGGACAGTGTAGAGGGAGCTTTACTCTGTATCTAACCCCCTGTACCTGCCCTGGGGGTGTTTGAAGGGACAGTGTCGAGGGAGCTATACTCTGTATCTAACCCCCTGTACCTGCCCTGGTGGTGTTTGATGGGACAGTGTCGAGGGAGCTTTACTCTGTATCTAACCCGCTGTACCTGCCCTGGGAGTGTTTGATGGGACAGTGTAGAGGGAGCCTTACTCTGTATCTAACCCCCTGACCCTGCCCTGGGAGTGTTTGATGGGACAATGTCGAGGGAGCTTTACTCTGTATCTAACCCCCTGTACCTGCCCTGGGAGTGTTTGATGGGACAGTGTAGAGGGAGCTTTACTCTGTATCTAACCCCTTGTACCCGCCCTATGAGTGTTTGATAGGACAGTGTCGAGGGAGCTTTACTCTGTATCTAACCCCGTGCTGTACATGCCCTGGGAGTGTTTGATGAGACAGTGTAGAGGGTGCTTTACTCTGTATCTAACCCCTTGTACCCGCCCTATGAGTGTTTGATAGGACAGTGTCGAGGGAGCTTTACTCTGTATCTAACCCCGTGCTGTACATGCCCTGGGAGTGTTTGATGAGACAGTGTAGAGGGAGCTTTACTCGGTATCTAACTTGGTGCTATTCGTGCCCTCGGAGTGTTTGATGGGACAGTGTAGAGGGAGCTTTACTCTGTATCTAACCCCCTGTACCTGCCCTGGGAGTGTTTGATGGGACAGTGTAGAGGGAGCTTTACTCTGTATCTAACCCCCTGTACCTGCCCTGGGAGTGTTTGATGGGACAGTGTCGAGGGAGCTTTATTCTGTATCTAACCCATGCTGTAACAGTCCTGGGATTGTTTGATGGGACAGTGTAGAGGGTGCTTTACTCTGTATCTAACCCCTTGTACCCGCCCTATGAGTGTTTGATAGGACAGTGTCGAGGGAGCTTTACTCTGTATCTAACCCCGTGCTGTACATGCCCTGGGAGTGTTTGATGAGACAGTGTAGAGGGAGCTTTACTCGGTATCTAACTTGGTGCTATTCGTGCCCTCGGAGTGTTTGATGGGACAGTGTAGAGGGAGCTTTACTCTGTATCTAACCCCCTGTACCTGCCCTGGGAGTGTTTGATGGGACAGTGTAGAGGGAGCTTTACTCTGTATCTAACCCCCTGTACCTGCCCTGGGAGTGTTTGATGGGACAGTGTCGAGGGAGCTTTACTCTGTATCTAACCCCCTGTACCAGGCCTGGGAGTGTTTGATGGGACAGTGTAGAGGGAGCTTTTCTCTGTATCTAGCCCCGTGTTCCTGTCCTGCAAGTGTTTGATGGGACAGTGTCGAGAGAGCGTTATTCTGTATCTAACCCATGCTGTACCAGCCTTGGGAGTGTTTGATGGGACAGTGTCGAGGGAGCTTTACTCTGTATCTAACCCCCTGTACCTGCCCTGGGGGTGTTTGATGGGACAATGTCGAGGGAGCTTTACTCTGTATCTAACCCCCTGTACCTGCCCTGGGAGTGTTTGATGGGACAGTGTAGAGGGAGCTTTACTCTGTCTCTAAGCCGTGCTGTACCTGCCCTGGGAGTGTTTGATGGGACAGTGTAGAGGGAGCTTTACTCTGTATCTAACCTGATGCTGTACCTTTCCTGGGAGTGTTTGGTCGGACAGTGCAGAGGGAGCTTTACTCTGTCTCTAAGCCGTGCTGTACCTGCCCTGGGAGTGTTTGATGGGACAGTGTAGAGGGTGCTTTACTCTGTATCTAATCGGATGCTGTACCTGCCCTGGGAGTGTTTGATGGGACAGTGTAGAGGGAGCTTTACTCTGTATCTAACCCCCTGTACCTGCCCTGGGAGTGTTTGATGGGACAGTGTCGAGAGAGCGTTATTCTGTATCTAACCCATGCTGTAACAGTCCTGGGATTGTTTGATGGGACAGTGTAGAGGGTGCTTTACTCTGTATCTAACCCCTTGTACCCGCCCTATGAGTGTTTGATAGGACAGTGTCGAGGGAGCTTTACTCTGTATCTAACCCCGTGCTGTACATGCCCTGGGAGTGTTTGATGAGACAGTGTAGAGGGAGCTTTACTCGGTATCTAACTTGGTGCTATTCGTGCCCTCGGAGTGTTTGATGGGACAGTGTAGAGGGAGCTTTAGTCTTTATCTCACTCGGTGCTGTACCTGCCCTGGGAGTGTTTGATGGGACAGTGTAGAGGGAGCTTTATTCTGTATCTAACCCCCTGTACCTGCCCTGGGAGTGTTTGATGGGACAGTGTAGAGGGAGCTTTACTCTGTATCTAACCCCCTGTACCTGCCCTGGGAGTGTTTGATGGGACAGTGTAGAGGGAGCTTTACTCTGTATCTAACCCCCTGTACCTGCCCTGGGAGTGTTTGATGGGACAGTGTAGAGGGAGCTTTACTCTGTATCTAACCCCCTGTACATGCCCTGGGGGTGTTTGATGGGACAGTGTCGAGGGAGCTTTACTCTTTTATGTAACCCCCTGTAACTGCTTTGGGGGTGTTTGATGGGACAGTGTCGAGGGTGCTTTCCTCTGTATCTAACCCGCTGTACCTGCCCTGGGAGTGTTTGATGGGACAGTGCAGAGGGAGCTTTACTCTGTATCTAACCCCCTGTACCTGCCCTGGGAGTGTTTGATGGGACAGTGTCGAGGGAGCATTGCTCTGTATCTAACCCCCTGTACCTGCCCTGGGAGTGTTTGATGGAACAGTGTTGAGGGAGCTTTACTCTGTATATAACCCCCTGTACCTGCCCTGGGAGTGTTTGATGGGACAGTGTAGAGGGAGCTTTAATCTGTATCTAACCCCCTGTACCTGCCCTGGGAGTGTTTGATGGGACACTGTAGAGGGAGCTTTACTCTGTATCTAACCCCCTGTACCTCCCCTGGGAGTGTTTGATGGGACATTGTAGAAGGAGCTTTACTCTGTATCTAACCCCCTGTACCTGCCCTGGGAGTGTTTGATGGGACAGTGTCGAGGGAGCTTTACTCTGTATCTAACCCCCTGTACCTGCCCTGGGGGTGTTTGATGGGACAGTGTCGAGGGAGCTTTACTCTGTATCTAACCCGCTGTACCCGCCCTGGGGGTGTTTGAAGGGACAGTGTCGAGGGAGCTAAATCTGTATCTAACCCCCTTTACCTGCCCTGGTGGTGTTTGATGGGACAGTGTCGAGGGAGCTTTACTCTGTATCTAACCCACTGTACCTGCCCTGGGGGTGTTTGAAGGGACAGTGTCGAGGGAGCTAAATCTGTATCTAACCTCCTGTACCTGCCCTGGTGGTGTTTGATGGGACAGTGTAGAGGGAGCTATACTCTGTATCTAACCCCCTGTACCTGCCCTGGGAGTGTTTGATGGGACAGTGTAGAGGGAGCTTTACTCTGTATCTAACCCCCTGTACCTGCCCTGGGAGTGTTTGATGGGACAGTGTAGAGGGAGCTTTACTCTGTCTCTAAGCCGTGCTGTACCTGCCCTGGGAGTGTTTGATGGGACAGTGTAGAGGGAGCTTTACTCAGTATCCAACCCCCTGTACCTGCCCTGGGGATGTTTGATGGAACAGTGTCGAGAGAGCGTTATTCTATATCTAACCTATGCTGTACCAGCCCTAGGAGTGTTTGATGGGACAGTGTCGAGGGAGCTTTAGTCTTTATCTCACTCGGTGCTGTACCTGCCCTGGGAGTGTTTGATGGGACAGTGTAGAGGGAGCTTTATTCTGTATCTAACCCCCTGTACCTGCCCTGGGAGTGTTTGATGGGACAGTGTAGAGGGAGCTTTACTCTGTATCTAACCCCCTGTACCTGCCCTGGGAGTGTTTGATGGGACAGTGTAGAGGGAGCTTTACTCTGTATCTAACCCCCTGTACCTGCCCTGGGAGTGTTTGATGGGACAGTGTAGAGGGAGATTTACTCTGTATCTAACCCCCTGTACATGCCCTGGGGGTGTTTGATGGGACAGTGTCGAGGGAGCTTTACTCTTTTATCTAACCCCCTGTACCTGCCCTGGGGGTGTTTGATGGGACAGTGTCGAAGGAGCTATACTCTGTATCTAACCCCCTGTACCTGCCCTGGGAGTGTTTGATGGGACAGTGTCGAGGGAGCTATACTCTGTATCTAACCCGCTGTACCTGCCCTGGGGGTGTTTGATGGGACAGTGTCGAGGGAGCATTGCTCTGTATCTAACCCCCTGTACCTGCCCTGGGAGTGTTTGATGGAACAGTGTTGAGGGAGCTTTACTCTGTATCTAACCCCCTGTACCTGCCCTGGGACTGTTTGATGGGACAGTGTAGAGGGAGCTTTACTCTGTCTCTAAGCCGTGCTGTACCTGCCCTGGGAGTGTTTGATGGGACAGTGTAGAGGGAGCTTTACTCTGTATCTAACCTGATGCTGTACCTTTCCTGGGAGTGTTTGGTCGGACAGTGCAGAGGGAGCTTTACTCTGTCTCTAAGCCGTGCTGTACCTGCCCTGGGAGTGTTTGATGGGACAGTGTAGAGGGAGCTTTACTCTGTATCTAACCTGATGCTGTACCTTTCCTGGGAGTGTTTGGTCGGACAGTGCAGAGGGAGCTTTACTCTGTCTCTAAGCCGTGCTGTAACAGTCCTGGGATTGTTTGATGGGACAGTGTAGAGGGTGCTTTACTCTGTATCTAACCCCTTGTACCCGCCCTATGAGTGTTTGATCGGACAGTGTCGAGGGAGCTTTACTCTGTATCTAACCCCGTGCTGTACATGCCCTGGGAGTGTTTGATGAGACAGTGTAGAGGGAGCTTTACTCGGTAGCTAACTTGGTGCTATTCGTGCCCTTGGAGTGTTTGATGGGACAGTGTAGAGGGAGCTTTACTCTGTATCTAACCCCCTGTACCTGCCCTGGGAGTGTTTGATGGGACAGTGTAGAGGGAGCTTTTCTCTGTATCTAGCCCCGTGTTCCTGTCCTGCAAGTGTTTGATGGGACAGTGTCGAGAGAGCGTTATTCTGTATCTAACCCATGCTGTACCAGCCTTGGGAGTGTTTGATGGGACAGTGTCGAGGGAGCTTTACTCTGTATCTAACCCCCTGTACCTGCCCTGGGGGTGTTTGATGGGACAATGTCGAGGGAGCTTTACTCTGTATCTAACCCCCTGTACCTGCCCTGGGAGTGTTTGATGGGACAGTGTAGAGGGAGCTTTACTCTGTCTCTAAGCCGTGCTGTACCTGCCCTGGGAGTGTTTGATGGGACAGTGTAGAGGGAGCTTTACTCTGTATCTAACCTGATGCTGTACCTTTCCTGGGAGTGTTTGGTCGGACAGTGCAGAGGGAGCTTTACTCTGTCTCTAAGCCGTGCTGTACCTGCCCTGGGAGTGTTTGATGGGACAGTGTAGAGGGTGCTTTACTCTGTATCTAATCGGATGCTGTACCTGCCCTGGGAGTGTTTGATGGGACAGTGTAGAGGGAGCTTTACTCTGTATCTAACCCCCTGTACCTGCCCTGGGAGTGTTTGATGGGACAGTGTCGAGAGAGCGTTATTCTGTATCTAACCCATGCTGTATCAGTCCTGGGATTGTTTGATAGGACAGTGTCGAGGGAGCTTTACTCTGTATCTAACCCCGTGCTGTACATGCCCTGGGAGTGTTTGATGAGACAGTGTAGAGGGAGCTTTACTCGGTATCTAACTTGGTGCTATTCGTGCCCTCGGAGTGTTTGATGGGACAGTGTAGAGGGAGCTTTACTCTGTATCTAACCCCCTGTACCTGCCCTGGGAGTGTTTGATGGGACAGTGTAGAGGGAGCTTTACTCTGTATCTAACCCCCTGTACCTGCCCTGGGAGTGTTTGAGGGACAGTGTCGAGGGAGCTTTACTCTGTATCTAACCCCCTGTACCAGGCCTGGGAGTGTTTGATGGGACAGTGTAGAGGGAGCTTTTCTCTGTATCTAGCCCCGTGTTCCTGTCCTGCAAGTGTTTGATGGGACAGTGTCGAGAGAGCGTTATTCTGTATCTAACCCATGCTGTACCAGCCTTGGGAGTGTTTGATGGGACAGTTTCGAGGGAGCTTTACTCTGTATCTAACCCCCTGTACCTGCCCTGGGGGTGTTTGATGGGACAATGTCGAGGGAGCTTTACTCTGTATCTCACCCCCTGTACCTGCCCTGGGAGTGTTTGATGGGACAGTGTAGAGGGAGCTTTACTCTGTCTCTAAGCCGTGCTGTACCTGCCCTGGGAGTGTTTGATGGGACAGTGTAGAGGGTGCTTTACTCTGTATCTAATCGGATGCTGTACCTGCCCTGGGAGTGTTTGATGGGACAGTGTAGAGGGAGCTTTACTCTGTATCTAAACCCGTGCTGTACCTGCCCTGGGTGTGTTTGGAGGGACAGTGTAGAGGGAGCTTTTCTCTGTATCTATCCCCGTGTTCCTGTCCTGCAAGTTGTTTGATGGGACAGTGTCGAGAGAGCGTTGTTCTGTATCTAACCCGTGCTGTACCAGCCCTGGGAGTGTTTGATGGGACAGTGTCGAGGGAGCTTTACTCTGTATCTAACCTCCTGTACCTGCCCTGGGAGTGTTTGATGGGACAGTGTCGAGGGAGCTTTACTCTGTATCTAACCTCCTGTACCTGCCCTGGGAGTGTTTGATGGGACAGTGTCGAGGGAGCTTTACTCTGTATCTAACCCCCTGTGCCAGCCCTGGGAGTGTTTGATGGGACAGTGTAGAGGGAGTTTTACTCTGTATCTAACTCTGTGCTGTACCTGCCCTGGGAGTGTTTGATGGGACAGTGCAGAGAGAGCTTGACTCTGCATCTAACCCCATGTACCTGCCCTGGGAGTGTTTGATGGGACAGTGTAGAGGGAGCTTTACTCTGTATCTAGCCCCGTGTTCCTGTGTTGCAAGTGTTTGATGGGACAGTGTCGAGAGAGCGTTATTCTGAATCTAACCCGTGCTGTACATGCCCTGGGAGTGTTTGATGAAACAGTGTAGAGGGAGCTTTACTCTGTATCTAACTCTGTGCTGTACCTGCCCTGGGAGTGTTTGATGGGACAGTGCAGAGAGAGCTTGACTCTGCATCTAACCCCATGTACCTGCCCTGGGAGTGTTTGATGGGACAGTGTAGAGGGAGCTTTACTCTGTATCTAAGCCATGCTGTACCTGCCCTGGGAGTGTTTGATGGGACAGTGTCGAGGGAGCGTTATTCTGTATCTAAACCATGCTGCACTGCCCTGGGAGTGTTTGGAGGGACAGTGTAGAGGGAGCTTTACTCTGTATCTAACCCCCTGTACCTGCCCTGGGAGTGTTTGATGGGACAGTGTAGAGGGAGCTTTACTCAGTATCTAACCCCCTGTACCTGCCCTGGGAGTGTTTGATGGAACAGTGTCGAGAGAGCGTTATTCTGTATCTAACCTATGCTGTACCAGCCCTGGGAGTGTTTGATGGGACAGTGTAGAGGGAGCTTTAGTCTTTATCTCACTCGGTGCTGTACCTGCCCTGGGAGTGTTTGATGGGACAGTGTAGAGGGAGCTTTATTCTGTATCTAACCCCCTGTACCTGCACTGGGAGTGTTTGATGGGACAGTGTAGAGGGAGCGTTACTCTGTATCTAACCCCCTCTACCTGCCCTGGGAGTGTTTGATGGGACAGTGTAGAGGGAGCTTTACTCTGTATCTAACCCCCTGTACCTGCCCTGGGAGTGTTTGATGGGACAGTGTAGAGGGAGCTTTACTCTGTATCTAACCCCCTGTACCTGCCCTGGGGGTGTTTGATGGGACAGTGTCGAGGGAGCTATACTCTGTATCTAACCCCCTGTACCTGCCCTGGGAGTGTTTGATGGGACAGTGTCGAGGGAGCTATACTCTGTATCTAACCCCCTGTACCTGCCCTGGGGGTGTTTGATGGGACAGTGTCGAGGGAGCATTACTCTGTATCTAACCCCCTGTACCTGCCCTGGGAGTGTTTGATGGAACAGTGTCGAGGGAGCTTTACTCTGTATCTAACCCACTGTACCTGCCCTGGGGGTGTTTGAAGGGACAGTGTCGAGGGAGCTAAATCTGTATCTAACCTCCTGTACCTGCCCTGGTGGTGTTTGATGGGACAGTGTAGAGGGAGCTTTACTCTGTATCTAACCCCCTGTACCTGCCCTGGGAGTGTTTGATGGGACAGTGTAGAGGGAGCCTTACTCTGTATCTAACCCCCTGACCCTGCCCTGGGAGTGTTTGATGGGACAATGTCGAGGGAGCTTTACTCTGTATCTAACCCCCTGTACCTGCCCTGGGAGTGTTTGATGGGATAGTGTAGAGGGAGCTTTACTCTGTATCTAACCCCCTGTACCTGCCCTGGGAGTGTTTGATGGGACAGTGTAGAGGGAGCTTTACTCTGTGTCTGACCCCCTGTACCTGCCCTGGGAGTGTTTGATGGGACAGTGTAGAGGGAGCTTTACTCTGTATCTAACCCCCTGTACCTGCCCTGGGAGTGTTGATGGGACAGTGTCGAGAGAGCGTTATTCTGTATCTAACCCATGCTGTACCTGTGCTGGGATTGTTTGATGGGACAGTGTAGAGGGTGCTTTACTCTGTATCTAACTTGGTGCGATACGTGCCCTCGGAGTGTTTGATGGGACAGTGTAGAGGGAGCTTTACTCTGTATCTAACCCCCTGTACCTGCCCTGGGGGTGTTTGAAGGGACAGTGTCGAGGGAGCTATACTCTGTATCTAACCCCCTGTACCTGCCCTGGTGGTGTTTGATGGGACAGTGTTGAGGGAGCTTTACTCTGTATCTAACCCGCTGTACCTGCCCTGGGAGTGTTTGATGGGACAGTGTAGAGGGAGCCTTACTCTGTATCTAACCCCCTGACCCTGCCCTGGGAGTGTTTGATGGGACAATGTCGAGGGAGCTTTACTCTGTATCTAACCCCCTGTACCTGCCCTGGGAGTGTTTGATGGGACAGTGTAGAGGGAGCTTTACTCTGTATCTAACCCCTTGTACCCGCCCTATGAGTGTTTGATAGGACAGTGTCGAGGGAGCTTTACTCTGTATCTAACCCCGTGCTGTACATGCCCTGGGAGTGTTTGATGAGACAGTGTAGAGGGTGCTTTACTCTGTATCTAACCCCTTGTACCCGCCCTATGAGTGTTTGATAGGACAGTGTCGAGGGAGCTTTACTCTGTATCTAACCCCGTGCTGTACATGCCCTGGGAGTGTTTGATGAGACAGTGTAGAGGGAGCTTTACTCGGTATCTAACTTGGTGCTATTCGTGCCCTCGGAGTGTTTGATGGGACAGTGTAGAGGGAGCTTTACTCTGTATCTAACCCCCTGTACCTGCCCTGGGAGTGTTTGATGGGACAGTGTAGAGGGAGCTTTACTCTGTATCTAACCCCCTGTACCTGCCCTGGGAGTGTTTGATGGGACAGTGTCGAGGGAGCTTTATTCTGTATCTAACCCATGCTGTAACAGTCCTGGGATTGTTTGATGGGACAGTGTAGAGGGTGCTTTACTCTGTATCTAACCCCTTGTACCCGCCCTATGAGTGTTTGATAGGACAGTGTCGAGGGAGCTTTACTCTGTATCTAACCCCGTGCTGTACATGCCCTGGGAGTGTTTGATGAGACAGTGTAGAGGGAGCTTTACTCGGTATCTAACTTGGTGCTATTCGTGCCCTCGGAGTGTTTGATGGGACAGTGTAGAGGGAGCTTTACTCTGTATCTAACCCCCTGTACCTGCCCTGGGAGTGTTTGATGGGACAGTGTAGAGGGAGCTTTACTCTGTATCTAACCCCCTGTACCTGCCCTGGGAGTGTTTGATGGGACAGTGTCGAGGGAGCTTTACTCTGTATCTAACCCCCTGTACCAGGCCTGGGAGTGTTTGATGGGACAGTGTAGAGGGAGCTTTTCTCTGTATCTAGCCCCGTGTTCCTGTCCTGCAAGTGTTTGATGGGACAGTGTCGAGAGAGCGTTATTCTGTATCTAACCCATGCTGTACCAGCCTTGGGAGTGTTTGATGGGACAGTGTCGAGGGAGCTTTACTCTGTATCTAACCCCCTGTACCTGCCCTGGGGGTGTTTGATGGGACAATGTCGAGGGAGCTTTACTCTGTATCTAACCCCCTGTACCTGCCCTGGGAGTGTTTGATGGGACAGTGTAGAGGGAGCTTTACTCTGTCTCTAAGCCGTGCTGTACCTGCCCTGGGAGTGTTTGATGGGACAGTGTAGAGGGAGCTTTACTCTGTATCTAACCTGATGCTGTACCTTTCCTGGGAGTGTTTGGTCGGACAGTGCAGAGGGAGCTTTACTCTGTCTCTAAGCCGTGCTGTACCTGCCCTGGGAGTGTTTGATGGGACAGTGTAGAGGGTGCTTTACTCTGTATCTAATCGGATGCTGTACCTGCCCTGGGAGTGTTTGATGGGACAGTGTAGAGGGAGCTTTACTCTGTATCTAACCCCCTGTACCTGCCCTGGGAGTGTTTGATGGGACAGTGTCGAGAGAGCGTTATTCTGTATCTAACCCATGCTGTAACAGTCCTGGGATTGTTTGATGGGACAGTGTAGAGGGTGCTTTACTCTGTATCTAACCCCTTGTACCCGCCCTATGAGTGTTTGATAGGACAGTGTCGAGGGAGCTTTACTCTGTATCTAACCCCGTGCTGTACATGCCCTGGGAGTGTTTGATGAGACAGTGTAGAGGGAGCTTTACTCGGTATCTAACTTGGTGCTATTCGTGCCCTCGGAGTGTTTGATGGGACAGTGTAGAGGGAGCTTTACTCTGTATCTAACCCCCTGTACCTGCCCTGGGAGTGTTTGATGGGACAGTGTAGAGGGAGCTTTACTCTGTATCTAACCCCCTGTACCTGCCCTGGGAGTGTTTGATGGGACAGTGTCGAGGGAGCTTTACTCTGTATCTAACCCCCTGTACCAGGCCTGGGAGTGTTTGATGGGACAGTGTAGAGGGAGCTTTTCTCTGTATCTAGCCCCGTGTTCCTGTCCTGCAAGTGTTTGATGGGACAGTGTCGAGAGAGCGTTATTCTGTATCTAACCCATGCTGTACCAGTCTTGGGAGTGTTTGATGGGACAGTTTCGAGGGAGCTTTACTCTGTATCTAACCCCCTGTACCTGCCCTGGGGGTGTTTGATGGGACAATGTCGAGGGAGCTTTACTCTGTATCTAACCCCCTGTACCTGCCCTGGGAGTGTTTGATGGGACAGTGTAGAGGGAGCTTTACTCTGTCTCTAAGCCGTGCTGTACCTGCCCTGGGAGTGTTTGATGGGACAGTGTAGAGGGAGCTTTACTCTGTATCTAACCTGATGCTGTACCTTTCCTGGGAGTGTTTGGTGGGACAGTGCAGAGGGTGCTTTACTCTGTCTCTAAGCCGTGCTGTACCTGCCCTGGGAGTGTTTGATGGGACAGTGTAGAGGGTGCTTTACTCTGTATCTAATCGGATGCTGTACCTGCCCTGGGAGTGTTTGATGGGACAGTGTAGAGGGAGCTTTACTCTGTATCTAAACCCGTGCTGTACCTGCCCTGGGTGTGTTTGGAGGGACAGTGTAGAGGGAGCTTTTCTCTGTATCTATCCCCGTGTTCCTGTCCTGCAAGTTGTTTGATGGGACAGTGTCGAGAGAGCGTTGTTCTGTATCTAACCCGTGCTGTACCAGCCCTGGGAGTGTTTGATGGGACAGTGTCGAGGGAGCTTTACTCTGTATCTAACCTCCTGTACCTGCCCTGGGAGTGTTTGATGGGACAGTGTCGAGGGAGCTTTACTCTGTATCTAACCTCCTGTACCTGCCCTGGGAGTGTTTGATGGGACAGTGTCGAGGGAGCTTTACTCTGTATCTAACCCCCTGTGCCAGCCCTGGGAGTGTTTGATGGGACAGTGTAGAGGGAGTTTTACTCTGTATCTAACTCTGTGCTGTACCTGCCCTGGGAGTGTTTGATGGGACAGTGCAGAGAGAGCTTGACTCTGCATCTAACCCCATGTACCTGCCCTGGGAGTGTTTGATGGGACAGTGTAGAGGGAGCTTTACTCTGTATCTAGCCCCGTGTTCCTGTGTTGCAAGTGTTTGATGGGACAGTGTCGAGAGAGCGTTATTCTGAATCTAACCCGTGCTGTACATGCCCTGGGAGTGTTTGATGAAACAGTGTAGAGGGAGCTTTACTCTGTATCTAACTCTGTGCTGTACCTGCCCTGGGAGTGTTTGATGGGACAGTGCAGAGAGAGCTTGACTCTGCATCTAACCCCATGTACCTGCCCTGGGAGTGTTTGATGGGACAGTGTAGAGGGAGCTTTACTCTGTATCTAAGCCATGCTGTACCTGCCCTGGGAGTGTTTGATGGGACAGTGTCGAGGGAGCGTTATTCTGTATCTAAACCATGCTGCACTGCCCTGGGAGTGTTTGGAGGGACAGTGTAGAGGGAGCTTTACTCTGTATCTAACCCCCTGTACCTGCCCTGGGAGTGTTTGATGGGACAGTGTAGAGGGAGCTTTACTCAGTATCTAACCACCTGTACCTGCCCTGGGAGTGTTTGATGGAACAGTGTCGAGAGAGCGTTATTCTGTATCTAACCTATGCTGTACCAGCCCTGGGAGTGTTTGATGGGACAGTGTAGAGGGAGCTTTAGTCTTTATCTCACTCGGTGCTGTACCTGCCCTGGGAGTGTTTGATGGGACAGTGTAGAGGGAGCTTTATTCTGTATCTAACCCCCTGTACCTGCACTGGGAGTGTTTGATGGGACAGTGTAGAGGGAGCGTTACTCTGTATCTAACCCCCTCTACCTGCCCTGGGAGTGTTTGATGGGACAGTGTAGAGGGAGCTTTACTCTGTATCTAACCCCCTGTACCTGCCCTGGGAGTGTTTGATGGGACAGTGTAGAGGGAGCTTTACTCTGTATCTAACCCCCTGTACCTGCCCTGGGGGTGTTTGATGGGACAGTGTCGAGGGAGCTATACTCTGTATCTAACCCCCTGTACCTGCCCTGGGAGTGTTTGATGGGACAGTGTCGAGGGAGCTATACTCTGTATCTAACCCCCTGTACCTGCCCTGGGGGTGTTTGATGGGACAGTGTCGAGGGAGCATTACTTTGTATCTAACCCCCTGTACCTGCCCTGGGAGTGTTTGATGGAACAGTGTCGAGGGAGCTTTACTCTGTATCTAACCCACTGTACCTGCCCTGGGGGTGTTTGAAGGGACAGTGTCGAGGGAGCTAAATCTGTATCTAACATCCTGTACCTGCCCTGGTGGTGTTTGATGGGACAGTGTAGAGGGAGCTTTACTCTGTATCTAACCCCCTGTACCTGCCCTGGGAGTGTTTGATGGGACAGTGTAGAGGGAGCCTTACTCTGTATCTAACCCCCTGACCCTGCCCTGGGAGTGTTTGATGGGACAATGTCGAGGGAGCTTTACTCTGTATCTAACCCCCTGTACCTGCCCTGGGAGTGTTTGATGGGATAGTGTAGAGGGAGCTTTACTCTGTATCTAACCCCCTGTACCTGCCCTGGGAGTGTTTGATGGGACAGTGTAGAGGGAGCTTTACTCTGTATCTAACCCCCTGTACCTGCCCTGGGAGTGTTTGATGGGACAGTGTAGAGGGAGCTTTACTCTGTATCTAACCCCCTGTACCTGCCCTGGGAGTGTTGATGGGACAGTGTCGAGAGAGCGTTATTCTGTATCTAACCCATGCTGTACCTGTGCTGGGATTGTTTGATGGGACAGTGTAGAGGGTGCTTTACTCTGTATCTAACTTGGTGCGATACGTGCCCTCGGAGTGTTTGATGGGACAGTGTAGAGGGAGCTTTACTCTGTATCTAACCCCCTGTACCTGCCCTGGGGGTGTTTGAAGGGACAGTGTCGAGGGAGCTGTACTCTGTATCTAACCCCCTGTACCTGCCCTGGTGGTGTTTGATGGGACAGTGTCGAGGGAGCTTTACTCTGTATCTAACCCGCTGTACCTGCCCTGGGAGTGTTTGATGGGACAGTGTAGAGTGAGCCTTACTCTGTATCTAACCCCCTGACCCTGCCCTGGGAGTGTTTGATGGGACAATGTCGAGGGAGCTTTACTCTGTATCTAACCCCCTGTACCTGCCCTGGGAGTGTTTGATGGGACAGTGTAGAGGGAGCTTTACTCTGTATCTAACCCCCTGTACCTGCCCTGGGAGTGTTTGATGGGAAAGTGTAGAGGGAGCTTTACTCTGTATCTAACCCCCTGTACCTGCCCTGGGAGTGTTTGATGGGACAGTGTAGAGGGAGCTTTACTCTGTATCTAACCCCCTGTACCTGCCCTGGGAGTGTTTGATGGGACAGTATCGAGAGAGCGTTATTCTGTATCTAACCCATGCTGTAACAGTCCTGGGATTGTTTGATGGGACAATGTAGAGGGTGCTTTACTCTGTATCTAACCCCTTGTACCCGCCCTATGAGTGTTTGATAGGACAGTGTCGAGGGAGCTTTACTCTGTATCTAACCCCGTGCTGTACATGCCCTGGGAGTGTTTGATGAGACAGTGTAGAGGGAGCTTTACTCGGTATCTAACTTGGTGCTATTCGTGCCCTCGGAGTGTTTGATGGGACAGTGTAGAGGGAGCTTTACTCTGTATCTAACCCCCTGTACCTGCCCTGGGAGTGTTTGATGGGACAGTGTAGAGGGAGCTTTACTCTGTATCTAACCCCCTGTACCTGCCCTGGGAGTGTTTGATGGGACAGTGTCGAGGGAGCTTTACTCTGTATCTAACCCCCTGTACCAGCCCTGGGAGTGTTTGATGGGACAGTGTAGAGGGAGCTTTTCTCTGTATCTAGCCCCGTGTTCCTGTCCTGCAAGTGTTTGATGGGACAGTGTCGAGAGAGCGTTATTCTGTATCTAACCCATGCTGTACCAGCCTTGGGAGTGTTTGATGGGACAGTGTCGAGGGAGCTTTACTCTGTATCTAACCCCCTGACCCTGCCCTGGGAGTGTTTGATGGGACAATGTCGAGGGAGCTTTACTCTGTATCTAACCCCCTGTACCTGCCCTGGGAGTGTTTGATGGGACAGTGTAGAGGGAGCTTTACTCTGTATCTAACCCCCTGTACCTGCCCTGGGAGTGTTTGATGGGAAAGTGTAGAGGGAGCTTTACTCTGTATCTAACCCCCTGTACCTGCCCTGGGAGTGTTTGATGGGACAGTGTAGAGGGAGCTTTACTCTGTATCTAACCCCCTGTACCTGCCCTGGGAGTGTTTGATGGGACAGTATCGAGAGAGCGTTATTCTGTATCTAACCCATGCTGTAACAGTCCTGGGATTGTTTGATGGGACAATGTAGAGGGTGCTTTACTCTGTATCTAACCCCTTGTACCCGCCCTATGAGTGTTTGATAGGACAGTGTCGAGGGAGCTTTACTCTGTATCTAACCCCGTGCTGTACATGCCCTGGGAGTGTTTGATGAGACAGTGTAGAGGGAGCTTTACTCGGTATCTAACTTGGTGCTATTCGTGCCCTCGGAGTGTTTGATGGGACAGTGTAGAGGGAGCTTTACTCTGTATCTAACCCCCTGTACCTGCCCTGGGAGTGTTTGATGGGACAGTGTAGAGGGAGCTTTACTCTGTATCTAACCCCCTGTACCTGCCCTGGGGGTGTTTGATGGGACAATGTCGAGGGAGCTTTACTCTGTATCTAACCCCCTGTACCTACCCTGGGAGTGTTTGATGGGACAGTTTAGAGGGAGCTTTACTCTGTCTCTAAGCCGTGCTGTACCTGCCCTGGGAGTGTTTGATGGGACAGTGTAGAGGGAGCTTTACACTGTATCTAACCTGATGCTGTACCTCTCCTGGGAGTGTTTGATGGGACAGTGTAGAGGGAGCTTTACTCTGTCTCTAAGCCGTGCTGTACCTGCCCTGGGAGTGTTTGATGGGACAGTGTAGAGGGTGCTTTACTCTGTATCTAATCGGATACTGTACCTGCCCTGGGAGTGTTTGATGGGACAGTGTAGAGGGAGCTTTACTCTGTATCTAAACCCGTGCTGTACCTGCCCTGGGTGTGTTTGGAGGGACAGTGTAGAGGGAGCTTTTCTCTGTATCTATCCCCGTGTTCCTGTCCTGCAAGTTGTTTGATGGGACAGTGTCGAGAGAGCGTTGTTCTGTATCTAACCCGTGCTGTACCAGCCCTGGGAGTGTTTGATGGGACAGTGTCGAGGGAGCTTTACTCTGTATCTAACCTCCTGTACCTGCCCTGGGAGTGTTTGATGGGACAGTGTAGAGGGAGCTTTACTCTGTATCTAAGCCATGCTGTACCTGCCCTGGGAGTGTTTGATGGGACAGTGTCGAGGGAGCGTTATTCTGTATCTAAACCATGCTGCACTGCCCTGGGAGTGTTTGGAGGGACAGTGTAGAGGGAGCTTTACTCTGTATCTAACCCCCTGTACCTGCCCTGGGAGTGTTTGATGGGACAGTGTAGAGGGAGCTTTACTCAGTATCTAACCCCCTGTACCCGCCCTGGGAGTGTTTGATGGAACAGTGTCGAGAGAGCGTTATTCTGTATCTAACCTATGCTGTACCAGCCCTGGGAGTGTTTGATGGGACAGTGCAGAGGGAGCTTTAGTCTTTATCTCACTCGGTGCTGTACCTGCCCTGGGAGTGTTTGATGGGACAGTGTAGAGGGAGCTTTATTCTGTATCTAACCCCCTGTACCTGCCCTGGGAGTGTTTGATGGGACAGTGTAGAGGGAGCTTTACTCTGTATCTAACCCCCTGTACCTGCCCTGTGAGTGTTTGATGGGACAGTGTAGTGGGAGCTTTACTCTGTATCTAACCCCCTGTACCTGCCCTGGGAGTGTTTGATGGGACAGTGTAGAGGGAGCTTTACTCTGTATCTAACCCCCTGTACCTGCCCTGGGGGTGTTTGATGGGTCAGTGTCGAGGGTGCTTTACTCTTTTATCTAACCCCCTGTAACTGCTTTGGGGGTGTTTGATGGGACAGTGTCGAGGGAGCTTTCCTCTGTATCTAACCCGCTGTACCTACCCTGGGAGTGTTTGATGGGACAGTGCAGAGGGAGCTTTACTCTGTATCTAACCCCCTGTACCTGCCCTGGGAGTGTTTGATGGGACAGTGTAGAGGGAGCTTTACTCTTTATCTAACCCCCTGTACCTGCCCTGGGGGTGTTTGATGGGACAGTGTCGAGGGAGCTATACTATGTATCTAACCCCCTGTACCTGCCCTGGGAGTGTTTGATGGGACAGTGTCGAGGGAGCTATACTCTGTATCTAACCCCTTGTACCTGTCCTGGGGGTGTTTGATGGGACAGTGTCGAGGGAGCATTACTCTGTATCTAACCCCCTGTACCTGCCCTGGGTGTGTTTGATGGAACAGTGTCGAGCGAGCTTTACTCTGTATATAACCCCCTGTACCTGCCCTGGGAGTGTTTGATGGGACAGTGTAGAGGGAGCTTTAATCTGTATCTAACCCCCTGTACCTGCCCTGGGAGTGTTTGATGGGACACTGTAGAGGGAGCTTTACTCTGTATCTAACCCCCTGTACCTCCCCTGGGAGTGTTTGATGGGACAGTGCAGAAGGAGCTTTACTCTGTATCTAACCCCCTGTACCTGCCCTGGGAGTGTTTGATGGGACAGTGTCGAGGGAGCTTTACTCTGTATCTAACCCCCTGTACCTGCCCTGGGGGTGTTTGATGGGACAGTGTCGAGGGAGCTTTACTCTGTATCTAACCCGCTGTACCTGCCCTGGGAGTGTTTGATGGGACAGTGTAGAGGGAGCTTTACTCTGTATCTAACCCCCTGTACCTGCCCTGGGAGTGTTTGATGGGACAGTGCAGACGGAGCTTTACTCTGTATCTAACCCCCTGTAACTGCCCTGGTGGTGTTTGATGGGACAGTGTCGAGGGAGCTTTACTCTGTATCTAACCCACTGTACCTGCCCTGGGGGTGTTTGAAGGGACAGTGTCGAGGGAGCTAAATCTGTATCTAACCTCCTGTACCTGCCCTGGTGGTGTTTGATGGGACAGTGTAGAGGGAGCTTTACTCTGTATCTAACCCCCTGTACCTGCCCTGGGAGTGTTTGATGGGACAGTGTAGAGGGAGCCTTGCTCTGTATCTAACCCCCTGACCCTGCCCTGGGAGTGTTTGATGGGACAATGTCGAGGGAGCTTTACTCTGTATCTAACCCCCTGTACCTGCCCTGGGAGTGTTTGATGGGATAGTGTAGAGGGAGCTTTACTCTGTATCTAACCCCCTGTACCTGCCCTGGGAGTGTTTGATGGGACAGTGTAGAGGGAGCTTTACTCTGTATCTAACCCCCTGTACCTGCCCTGGGAGTGTTTGATGGGACAGTGTAGAGGGAGCTTTACTCTGTATCTAACCCCCTGTACCTGCCCTGGGAGTGTTGATGGGACAGTGTCGAGAGAGCGTTATTCTGTATCTAACCCATGCGGTACCTGTCCTGGGATTGTTTGATGGGACAGTGTAGAGGGTGCTTTACTCTGTATCTAACTTGGTGCGATACGTGCCCTCGGAGTGTTTGATGGGACAGAGTAGAGGGAGCTTTACTCTGTATCTAACCCCCTGTACCTGCCCTGGGAGTGTTTGATGGGACAGTGTAGAGGGAGCTTTACTCTGTATCTAACCCCCTGTACCTGCCCTGGGAGTGTTTGATAAGACAGTGTAGAGGGAGCTTTACTCTGTATCTAACCCCCTGTACCTACCCTGGGGGTGTTTGATGGGACAGTGTAGAGGGAGCTTTACTCTGTATCTAACCCGCTGTACCTGCCCGGGGAGTGTTTGATGGGACAGTGGAGGACTTTTAAGGAGCTCTTTCATAGTGCTCAACAAAAATATATTCCAGTGAAAAAGAAGGGTGGTACGAGAAGGGATAACCAGCCGTGGATAACCAAGGAAATAAAGGAGAGTATCAAATTAAAAAACAATGCGTATAAGGTGGCTAAGGTTAGTGGGAAACTAGAAGAGTGGGTAAATTTTAAACGACAGCAAAGAATCACTCAGAAAGCAAGAAAGAAAGGAAAAAATAGATTACAAAGGTAAACTTGCGCAAAACATAAAAACAGATAGTAAAAGCTTTTACAGATATATAAAACGGAAAAGAGTGACTAAAGTAAATGTTGGTCCCTTAGAAGATGAGAAGGGGGATTTAATAATGGGAAATGTGGAAATGGCTGAGACCTTAAACAATTATTTTGCTTCAGTCTTCACAGTGGAAGACACAGAAACCATGCCAGAAATTGTTGGTCACAGGAATGTGGGAAGGGAGGACCTTGAGATAATCACTATCACTAGGGGGGGTAGTGCTGGACAGGCTAATGGGACTGAAGGTAGACAAGTCCCTTGGTCCGGATGAAATGCATCCCTGGATATTAAAAGAGATGATGGAAGTTATAGCAGATGCATTCGTTATAATCTACCAAAATTCTCTGGACTCTGGGGAGGTACCAGCGGATTGGAAAGCAGCTAATGTAACGCCTCTGTTTAAAAAAGGGGGCAGACAAAAGGCAGGTAACTATAGGCCGGTTAGTTTAACATCTGTAGTGGGGAAAATGCTTGAAGCTATCATTAAGCAAGAAATAGCAGGATATCTAGATAGGAATAGTGCAATCAAGCAGACGCAACATGGATTCATGAAGGGGAAATCATGTTTAACTAATTTACTGGAATTCTTTGAGGATATTACGAGCATGGTGGATAGAGGTGTGCCGATGGATGTGGTGTATTTGGATTTCCAAAAGGCATTCAATAAGGTGCCACACAAAAGATTACTGCAGAAGATAAAGGTACGCGGAGTCAGAAGAAATGTATTAGCATGGATTGAGAATTGGCTGGCTAACAGAAAGCAGGGAGTCGGGATAAATGGGTCCTTTTTGGGTTGGAAATCGGTGGTTAGTGGTGTGCCACAGGGATCGGTGCTGGGACCACAACTGTTTACAATATACATAGATGACCTGGAAGAGGGGACAGAGTATAGTGTCACAAAATTTGCAGATGACACAAAGATTAGTGGGAAAGCGGGTTATGTAGAGGACACAGAGGGGTTGCAAAGAGATTTAGATAGGTTAAGCGAATGGGCTAAGGTTTGGCAGATGGAATACAATGTCGGAAAGTGTGAGGTCATCCACCTTGGGAAAAAAAACATTAAAAGGGAATATTATTTGAATGGGGAGAAATTACAGCATGCTGAGGTGCAGAGGGACCTGGGGGTCCTTGTGCATGAATCCCAAAAAGTTAGTTTGCAGGTGCAGCAGGTAATCAGGAAGGCGAATGGAATGTTGGCCTTCATTGCGAGAGGGATGGAGTACAAAAGCAGGGAGGTCCTGCTGCAACTGTACAGGGTATTGGTGAGGCTGCACCTGGAGTACTGCGTGCAGTTTTGGTCACCTTACTTAAGGAAGGATATACTAGCTTTGGAGGGGGTACAGAGATGATTCACTAGGCTGATTCCGGAGATGAGGGGGTTACCTTATGATGATAGATTGAGTAGACTGGGTCTTTACTCGTTGGAGTTCAGAAGGATGAGGGGTGATCTTATAGAAACATTTAAAATAATGAAAGGGATAGACAAGATAGAGGCAGAGAGGTTGTTTCCACTGGTCGGGGAGACTAGAACTAGGGGGCATAGCCTCAAAATACGGGGGAGCCAATTTAAAACCGAGTTGAGAAGGAATTTCTTCTCCCAGAGGGTTGTGAATTTGTGGAATTCTCTGCCCAAGGAAGCAGTTGAGGCTAGCTCATTGAAAGTATTCAAGTCACAAATAGATAGATTTTTAACCAATTAGGGAATTAAAGGTTACGGGGAGCGGGCGGGTAATTGGAGCTGAGTCCACGGCCAGATCAGCCATGATCTTGTTGAATGGCGGAGCAGGCTCTGGGGCTAGATGGCCTACTCCTGTTCCTAATTCTTATGTTCTTATGTTCTTATGTTCTATGACAGTGTCGAGGGAGCGTTATTCTGTATCTAACCCGTGCTGTGCTGCTCTGGGAGTGTTTGACGAGACAGTGTAGAGAGAGCTTTTCTCTGTATCTAACCCCCTGTACCTGCCCTTGGAGTGTTTGATGGGACAGTGTAGAGGGAGCTTGACTCTGTATCGAACCCCCTTTACCTGCCCTTGGAGTGTTTGATGGGACAGTGTAGAGGGAGCTTGACTCTGTATCTAACCCCCTGTACCTGCCCTTGGAGTGTTTGATGGGACAGTGTAGAGGGAGCTTGACTCTGTATCTAACCCCCTGTACCTGCCCTTGGAGTGTTTGATGGGACAGTGTAGAGGGAGCTTGACTCTGTATCTAACCCCCTGTACCTGCCCTTGGAGTGTTTGATGGGACAGTGTAGAGGGAGCTTTACTCTGTATCTAACCCCCTGTACCTGCCCTTGGAGTGTTTGATGGGACAGTGTAGAGGGAGCTTGACTCTGTATCTAACCCCCTGTACCTGCCCTGGGAGTGTTTGATGGGACAATGTAGAGGGAGCTTGACTCTGTATCTAACCCCCTGTACCTGCCCTGGGAGTGTTTGATGGGACAGTGTAGAGGGAGCTTGACTCTGTATCGAACCCCCTGTACCTGCCCTTGGAGTGTTTGATGGGACAGTGTATAGGGAGCTTTACTCTGTACCTAACGCCCTGTACCTGCCCTGGGAGTGTTTGATGGGACAATGTGGAGGGAGCTTAATTGAAAATTTAAGCTCTGCAGCCTGGCTGCAGTTTTGAGAAAACACAGACCACATTGCATTAAGTCATTAATCAACTTGACATTTTAGGACCTTGGGTAGCGAGCCAATTAAAGGTTAACAGACTATCAATTGAGCCAATAAGGTCAAAGAAGGCAAGTTCTTTTCTGTAAATTGAACAGGTATAAGTACAGCCATTTTGGCCATGTGGTCTCAGAAGGACAAAGGCCTGGCTTAAAGCCAAAGCTTGTTGCTGCTGCCAGAATAAAGTTACATTAAAACTACAATCGGAGTTCGTATTTCATTGGAAATTAAGAGATCTAACAATTTTGGCGTCACGAACACGATCGCTGAGGGAAGAAACTGAATTTTGGACATCGGACGTACATACTGAGGTAAGGACACCTCTTTATAAAACTCCTCAGTCAAAAGTCTAAATTCGCCTCTCCTTCTACGCAATTCCGAAAGCCTCCGGTTTGCGAACCCTCCGGTTGGTAGTCGGCTCGAGGTCCCATAGACGTCTAAACTTCGGCGGTGTGTTAGTTAATTAATCACCGACCTATTGATCGGCTGGAAAGCCTATGACTCGAGACCCCAGTAAAGAACTCAGTATTATGGCAGCAGGAGATAAGAGCAAAGAATTGCCTACAACTGTAAAAGGTGGGCAGGCACCACCTGAGGTTTCGATAGATGAAATCCTCGAACAGTTGAAAGAATACATAGAGCAACAATTCAACTTATCTAAAACCTGTATTAAGATCGAACAAAAGTACGGAACCTCCAAAGGACAATGGTCCTTGGACGAGATTAAAAGTGTCTGGGGAAAAACGACCCGTATGAAAAATAAAGAGCGAACTAGATGGTCCCTCGCGGTTATGGGCCAGATCCGAAAGCAGAATGAAATTATAATGCGTTCCCAACATGATCGAGAACTGACCAGTACAAAGGACCAATTGCAAGCTGTTTGTGAACAGCTGCAAGAGAAAAAGCTTGAACTTGAAAAGCTGGAAGCAGAAGTTAAAGATCTTAAAGGTGAAATTAAAGAATGGAAAAAATCATTAGGTCAAGAGACAGTAATAGGAAAAGGAAAATGTATTGATCAATTCCCAGGGTACCCATGTTTGGATAAATTAAAAGCGCAAACCCGAAGACACGACCGAGGAATAGATACGGTTTCTGAATCCTCCGACAATACAGTGTCGGAGGATGATGAGGAATTAGGGGTGCGCTTTGCCCCGTTTAAAAAAAGACGAGTTGTAGTCAAATCAGAAGAGACTGCGGATGAGGGCGGAACCAAAAAAACGAGGAAAAGAGTGTATGCAGAATATTTAGTTCATGATCCGGCAGACCCAGAGAAAATTGATAAATGGTCCAAGGAATTGCCCAATCCAAAGAAAGGGGGAGTGAAAACGTGGGACCAATTGGACCGCTTAAGAAATATATATCATCTTCATCCCTGGGACGGAGTGCAAATTTTGACTATAATGGTGCCAAAAACACAGGGAAGAAAATTGCACGACAAGATAGATGAAGCTTTGGGGCAGGATGAGCAAGAATTAGACGCAGGATGGGAGGCGATTAAACACTGGCTGCAAGCCTTCAGTCCAGCTAAGACAGACTGGGGAAAAATTGCAGCCTGCCAACAGAAAGGAACAGAGGAGGTCCTGGAGTATGATGAGCGGTTTAGATGCACGTGGCTAGAACATTCGGGTATGAATAATACGGATGAGGAAATGGATGAACAAGTGTTTGGACCCCTGAAAGCAGCTTTCGTGGCAGGTCTAAAGCCAGAACTGTCCAAAATGCTTAAGGTAGTGTTACCGGACTGGGAAGGTAGAGGAACTACCTTTGCAGCATTGGTGGATCGATGTAACTAATTAGATCTGGATATGGGAGCTAAAGTCCGAGCTGTACAGGCTATGGGATGGAAATCCCAGGATTCCGATAAACAGTCATTAGCAAAATTACCCGGAAAATGTCATTATTGTGGGAAAGAAGGTCACTGGGCCAAGACGTGCAGGGCAAAACAGCAAGGTCGTGGCTGGGGAAGAGGACGCAGCCAGGGATACAATTCAGCCAACAAACCAGGCTTGTCACAAGATAACTACCTCATAGAAGCATTTAAGCGACTGACAATACAACAACAGAAGGAGTTACTTGGGATAGCAAAAAACGATTAGAGCACACCCTGGCCCCCCTCCTCGCACTAATACAACAAAGGGGAGATGGGCTATATATAACTGTGAGGGTGGGCGATAAGGATGTGGACTGTCTTTTAGACACAGGGGCGGAATTAACATGCTTACCCCTACAATATGGAGACTTTTGTCCGTTGGATGGTAGGGCACGTACAGCCTATGGGGTTGGGGGCCATAAAATGGAAATTAAAAGGACAACACCAGTACTTATAGGGCTGGGTCCACATGAACTAACCACGCCGGTCTGGATAGGCCCAGTAGATCAACCCCTTTTGGGAATGGACGTTCTAATCTAAGTAGATTCATTGTTGCATTTCGAGGATGGTCGGGTGACATGGTCAATTAGAACTTTGAAGAAAGAAGAATTGAAGGAATACCCGATATGGGCTAAAGATAAGAACGATTGTGGCCTACTCCAGATGGAGCCTGCGTCATTTACCGGGACCAAGCCTCCATGCACTAAACAGTATCCCATCAATCCAACTGCCATCGCGGGAATCTTACCGGTTATTCAGCAATTGGAGAAACAAGGGGTGCTTATTAAAACACATAGCTCCTCCAATAGCCCCGTGTGGCCGGTACAGGAATCTAATGAGACTTGGCGTTTGACTGTCGATTATAGGAAAGCTAACCAGTGTATTGATCAAAAAGCTCCTTTGGTCGCAGATCCCTCCACCATTTTTCATGCCCTCAAACCGGAACATAAATATTTCTCGGTTATAGATATGGCCAACGGATTTTGGTCGGTGCCTCTGGCACCGAAGGTTCGACAGTGGTTTGCTTTCACTGTCCAAGGACAACAGTATACTTGGACCCAGTTACCGCAGGGTTTCCACAACAGCCCTACGGTATTCCACATGGCTTTACAAAGCCATTTGCGAGAATTACCTCCCCTGTCATCCACAGTCATCCAATATGTAGACGATATCCTGCTAGCTTCAAACATGGAAGAACAGCATGAACAAGATTTACGAGCTTTGCTGGACCACCTTCGGCTGAAAGGACATAAAGCCAGCATCGACAAAGCACAAATATCCCAAGAAGAGGTTGTATACCTGGGACAAAAGATTTCACAAGGAAAGAGAGAACTTACCCAGGATAGAACTGCAGCCATTCGGGCTGCTAAAAAACCCACCACTATTCAGGAACTAAGGTCTTTTTTGGGATTGTGTAACTTTAACAGAAATTGGATTGACTCCTTCACACAGCTTGCTCAGCCATTGAATGATATTTTAAAGGGGAAACGTGCCTCTAAAGAAGCCATCACCCTCACTAAGGGACAGCAAGAGGCCTTCCTGAGTTTGAAAAAGGCTTTGTGTTTGGCACCGGCTCTGGGAATCCCCGACAGTGGTAAGCCATTTACCCTGTTTGTCCATGAGAAAGAAGGATATATGACAGCTACACTGACACAAGAACATGGGGATCGGCAAAGGCCTATTGGCTATTATTCGGCAAAACTGGATTCGGTAGCCCTCGGATGGGGAAGTTGCCTAAGGGCCATGGAAGCTACATGTCGAGCGGTAATGACCATTGCGGGTCTAGTCCTCGACCAAAAGCTGATTGTCAAGTGTCCCCACACCGTACACGATTTGCTGTCTATGAATAGAATGTCTCAGGTGACAGCAGCAAGATGGACCCGCTGGACAGCAGTTTTGGAAGCTCCTAATCTCCATATCGTCCGGGCCAGCCCGGTTAATCCCGCAACTATGCTCCCGATGTCAGAATCGAGGGAGCAAGAGGGGGGAGAATGTGAAGAGCATGACTGCGTGGAGATTTTAAAAGAAACAGAAGAAGCAGCCTTAGCAGCAGAGGAGCCTCTGCACAACCCAGACCTCATCCCGTTTACAGATGGTTCCTCCTTTGTTGACAATGGTACCAGAAAAGCAGGATGGGCAGTTACAACCTTATATGAGGTAGTGGCAAAAGGATGTTTACCCTCAGGAACATCAGCACAACAGGCCGAGTTACGGGCCCTGTCAGAAGCATGTCGAATAGCAGAAGGACAGACAGCTAATGTCTACACAGATTCACGTTATGCTTTTGGAGTCGCTCACGACTTTGTTCTGTTATGGCGGAAAAGAGAATTCCTCACTGCTGCTGGTACACCTATCCGAAATGGAAAAGAAGTCCGAGACTTACTAGAGACCATACAATTACCTCAGGAAGTGTCCATCCTGAAGTGTAAGGCCCATACCAAGGAAAATACCACAGAAGCACAGGGAAATGCCCTAGCCGACCAGGCAGCTAAAGATGCCGCCTCACAGGGCGTTCCTCCAGAAGAACCAACACAGATGTGCAGATTGCAAGCACTCAGGACTCTGACACGAGACTTTCAAACAATGCAAGGCGAGTGCTCCCGAGAGGAAAAATGGACATGGATTGAGGCAGGAATTAAGCTATGCAAAGATGGTGTCTGGAGACAAAGAGTTACCGACAAGCCAGTCGCACCACAAGCGCTTATGCCTTTTTTAGCCCAACAGATCCACTCGTGGGGACACTTGGCCTCACAACAGATGACGGTACGGTTCCAGAAAAGCTGGTGGGGTCGGGGATTTAAAAAACATGCCCAGCTGGTAGCAGACCGCTGTGTGGTCTGCCAGAACAATAATTCTGGACCCATCACAGTAATGCCCCAACTGAGGCCCCCTGCCCCTGTCGGACCATTCTAGCATCTGCAGGTTGATTATATATCTATCCCTCCATGCCAAGGATACACTAACATTCTTGTCATGGTCGACAGATTCTCTAGATGGGTAGAAGCTGTCCCAACCAAAAGAGCCACAGCCAATCACACTGCAAAGGTCTTGTGTAAGGATTACATTCCCCGATGGGGAGTCCCGAGTAGCATTGACTCAGATCAGGGAACACACTTCACAGGTGCTGTCTGCCAAGAAGTCTGTAGGTTACTGAACATTACGTGGGATTTACACTGTCCTTATCATCCACAATCATCAGGACAAGTAGAGCGAATGAATCGAACTCTGAAACAACAGCTTGCCAAATATCACCAAGAAGGAACACCATGGCCCCAGGCACTACCAATAGTGCTATGTAGCATTAGGGCAACCCCGAACAGAACTACAGGTCTAAGCCCATTTGAAATTATAACAGGAAGACCCATGTCGCTGCCAGGAACTATCGATTTACGGAAAGCTGATGTTCACTTAATGAGTGACACTTTGTTTTCATACTGTCAGAACCTAACCAATGCTATTAGTTCTGTTTCCCGACAGGTATCGGCAGCTTGGGGTAATCCACCCGAAGGAGGACATGACATCATCCCGGGAGTCTGGGTGTATGTGAAAAAGTTGCATAAAGAATCTTTGGGTGCCTAGTGGGAGGGATCTTATCAAGTGTTATTGACCACCCAGGCAGCTGTTAAAGTCCAAGGAAAGAAAGCCTGGATCCACATGTTAAACAAGCACCCGTAACTGAAGCTGAAATCTAATAAGGACAATTACTTTTTGTGAAAATGTATAAATTTGCTGTATTATTGATTGTAGGTATTCTAGGCATAGGCCTACTTCTTACTAGCCGAACCTCTGCACCAAAGGGAAATAGTAGGGTAGCAAGGGAATTACATGTAAATACCTTTTTATATATGTCATACATTTATGCCAAACAAGGTAACATTTCTAGTTGTTGGGTGTGTGCACATATTCCTATTCACTCAAAGGGAGGGGTTCCCTTGAGGCCAGTTCCCTTGAATATCTCCGAAATGGCTGAGTGGATAATTAATCAAAACAAAACAGGCAATGCGTTTCAGGATACGGAAAACTGGGCACGTAAATGGAAGTCAGCAGGTTACAATCTGACTACCTTTGAAGGGGGATACTAACCGTGCTACAATAATTCCAAACGGCCCCCATTTTTTGTTATCACTAATACAACGGGAATAGGAAGACCGGGGAAATCGGTCTGTCTGATTAGAAACATCAAAGGAGGCCAAAATATGGGGTATAGTAACTGCTCCCGGAATTATAATATAATCAAGCCACGGAACCGTCCAAACTGGGCTGATGTGGGAATTTTTAACATAACGGGGATTCTGAATAAAACAGATGGAAAAGCCTGGACAGGCCCCGGAGTGTTGCTGACAAAGAAACAGCTAACATTCATTGCCTATAATGGCACCTATTGGGTGTGTGGCCACAAGGCCTACCCTTGGTTGCCCCAGAATTGGACGGGATCCTGCTATTTAGCCTACATTGTGCCTTATATGTATCATATAAAGTCACTGTTGGAACATTTACACCGTCCTAAGAGAGCTATCACAGAAACAGAGAGGTTCTTTGCCATTCTGATCCCCAGGTATGGGACCACCAGACTGGCAAGGGAATCCATTAACATGGCATCCGTTGTGGAACGGGTAGCCAACGATACCTCAGAGGCCCTAGTTAAAATCAATGCAGAAATGGTAGCAATCCGCACAGTAGCCCTACAGAATAGACTGGCCCTTGATTACATCCTGGCTGAAAAGGGAGGTACTTGCACCCTACTCGGAACTGAGTGTTGCACATATATCCCAGATAGCTCCGAAGAAATTACCCACTTAGCGGAGCATATCCAAAAGGAGGTAGAAAAACTTAAGCAACCCCCATCATTTACTTTGTGGAGCGGAGCCACTGAATGGCTAGGTTCGATAGGAACTTCATTGGTGGAAGGTTTAATTCTATTTGTTGTAATTATTTTACTTTTATATTGTTTGTTTATGTTGATTAAATGTTGTTGTGACCAGGCGGCTGTAGCTGCTGTCCCGCAGGTGAGACACCTTGCAGGTCCCAGCAGACCGTCTGTACGTGGCACAGGGGTATGTTATGCTTAAGGGAAGGTTGTTTACTGGTTGAATTAAGATATTAATTTGGATTAAATTGGAATAAGGTTAATTAACCTACTAAAACCAGACTTCCATTGTGGCCACGATGGAACTCGGGTTGGTGTAAATTTGTGTGGAAGCTACTAGTCCGGACATGTGGCGAAACACATCAACAAATTTTAGACGGAAACTCTATTAACATGTATGAAATTATTTTGTAGAATGTTTAACCAGTGATACCTGATGTTTTATGACTCAGTTTGTGAAAGAATCAAAAGGGGGATTGATAGAGAATTCAAGCTCTGCAGCCTGGCTTTATTTTTGAGAAAACACAGACCATATTGCATTAAGTCATTAATCAACTTGACATTTTAGGACCTTGGGTAGCGAGCCAATTAAAGGTTAACAGACTATTAATTCAGCCAATAAAGTCAAAGAAAAGAAGGCGAGTTCTTTTCTGAAAATTGAACCAGGCATTTGGGCCATGTGGTCTCAGAAGGACAAAGGCCTGGCTTAAAGCCAGAAGCTTGTTGCTGCTGCCAGAATAAAGTTACATGAAAACTATAATTGGAGTTGGTATTTCATTGGAAATTAAGAGATCTAACAGAGCTTTACTTTGTATCTAACACCATGCTGTACCTGCCCGGTGAGAGTTTGATGGGACAGGGAGCTTTACTCTGTATCTAGCCTGTGCTGTACCTGCTCTGGGAGTGTTTGATGGGACAGTGTAGAGGAGCTTTACTCTGTATCTAACCCCCTGTACCTGCCCTGGGAGTGTTTGATGGGACAATGTAGAGGGAGCTTTACTCTGTATCTAAACCCGTGCTGTACCTGCCCTGGGAGTGTTTGATGGGACAGTGTAGAGGAGCTTTACTCTGTATCTAACCCCCTGTACCAGCCCTGGGAGTGTTTGATGGGACAGTGTAGAGGGAGCTTTACTCTGTATCTAGCCCCGTGCTGTACCTGCCCTGGGAGTGTTTGATGGGACAGTGTAGAGGGAGCTTTACTCTGTATCTAGCCCCGTGCTGTACCTGCCCTTGGAATGTTTGATGGGACAGTGTAGAGGGAGCTTTACTCTGTATCTAACCCATGTGGTACCTGCCCTGAGAGTGATTGATGGGACAGTGTAGAGGAGCTTTACTCTGTATTTAACCACCTATACCTGCCCTGTGAGTGTTTGATAAGTCATTGGAGAGGGAGCTTTACTCTGAATCTAACCCATGCTGTACCTGCCCTGGGAGTGTTTGATGGGACAGAGTAGAAAGAGATTTACTTTGTATCTAACCCATGCTGGACCTGCCCTGGGAGTGTTTCAAGGGACAGTGTAGAGGGAGCTTTACTCTGTATCGAACTCCTGCTGTACCTGCCCTGGGAGGGTTTGATAGGACAGTGCAGAGGGAGCTTTACTCTGTATCTAACCCTCTGTATCTGCCTTGGGAGTGTTTGATGGGACAGCGTAGAGGGAGTTTTACTCTGTATCTAACCCCGTGCTGTACCTGCCCTGGGAGAGTTTGATGGGACAGTGGAGAGGGAGCTTTACTCTGTATCTAACCCATGGTGTAACTGCCCTGGGATTGTTTGATGAGACAGTGTAGGGGGAGCTTTACTCTTTATCTAAACCCTTGCTGTACCTGCCCTGGGAGTGTTTAATGCGATAGTGTAGAGGGAGCTTTTCTCTGTATCTAACCCAAGCTGTATCTGCCCTGGGAGTGTTTGATGGGACAGTGTCGAGGTAGCTTTACTCTGTATTTAACCCCATGCTGTACCTGTCCTGGGAGTGTTTGATGGGTCAGTGTAGAGGGAGCTTTATTCTGCATCTAACTCCGTGCTATACCTGCCCTAAGAGTGTTTGATGGGACAGTGTAGAGGGAGCTTTACTCTGCATCGAACCCCATGCTGTACCTGCCCTGGGAGTGTTTGATGGGACAGTGTAGAGGGAGCTTTACTCTGTATCTAACCCCCGTACCAGCCTTGGGAGTGTTTGATGGGACAGTGTACAGAGCGCTTTACGCTGTATCTAACCAATGCTGTAGCTGCCCTGGGAGTGTTTGATGGGAGAGTGTAGAGGGAGCTTTACTCTTAAACTAAACCCTTGCTGTACCTGCCCTGGGAGTGTTTGATGGGACTTTGTAGAGAGAGCTTTACTTTGTATCTAACCCCGTGTTGTACCAGCCCTGGGAGTGCTTCATGGGACAGTGTAAAGGGAGCTTTTCTCTGTATCTAATCCATGCTGTCGCTGCCCTGGGAGTGTTTAAAAACATAGAAACATAGAAACATAGAAAAATAGAAAATAGGTGCAGGAGTAGGCCATTCGGCCCTTCGAACCTGCACCGCCATTCAATGAGTTCATGGCTGAACATGCAACTTCAATACCCCATTCCTGCTTTCTTGCCATACCCCTTGATCCCCTTAGTAGTAAGGACTACATCTAACTCCTTTTTGAATATATTTAGTGAATTGGCCTCAACAACTTTCTGTGGTAGAGAATTCCACAGGTTCACCACTCTCTGGGTGAAGAAGTTTCTCCTCATCTCGGTCCTAAATGGCTTACCTCTTATCCTTAGACTGTGACCCCTGGTTCTGGACTTCCCCAACATTGTGAACATTCTTCCTGCATCTAACCTATCTAAACCCATCAGAATTTTAAACGTTTCTATAAGATCCCCTCTCATTCTTCTGAACTCGAGTGAATACAAGCCCAGTTGATTTAGTCTTTCTTGATAGGTCAGTCCCTCCATCCCGGGAATCAGTCTGGTGAACCTTCGCTGCACTCCCTCAATAACAAGAATGTCATTCCTCAGGTTAGGAGACCAAAACTGTACACAATACTCCAGGTGTGGCCTCACCAAGGCCCTGTACAACTGTAGCAACACCTCCCTGCCCCTGTACTCAAATCCCCTCGCTATGAAGGCCAACATGCCATTTGCTTTCTTAACTGCCTGCTGTACCTGCATGCCAACCTTCAATGATTGATGTACCATGACACCCAGGTCTCGTTGCACCTCCCCATTTCCTAATCTGTCACCATTCAGATAATAGTCTGTCTCTCTGTTTTTACCACCAAAGTGGATAACCTCACATTTATCCACATTATACTTCATCTGCCATGCATTTGCCCACTCACTTAACCTATCCAAGTCGCTCTGCAGCCTCATAGCATCCTCCTCACAGCTCACACTGCCACCTAACTTGGTGTCATCCGCAAATTTGGAGATACTACATTTAATCCCCTCGTCTAAATCATTAATGTACAATGTAAACAGCTGGGGCCCCAGCACAGAACCATGCGGTACCCCACTAGTCACTGCCTGCCATTCTGAAAAGTACCCATTTACTCCTACTCTTTGCTTCCTGTCTGACAACCAGTTCTCAATCCACGTCAGCACACTACTCCCAATCCCATGTGCTTTAACTTTGCACATTAATCTCTTGTGTGGGACCTTGTCGAAAGCCTTCTGAAAGTCCAAATATACCACATCAAATGGTTCTCCCTTGTCAACTCTACTGGAAACATCCTCAAAAAATTCCAGAAGGTTTGTCATGCATGATTTCCCTTTCACAAATCCATGCTGACTTGGACCTATCATGTCACCTCTTTCCAAATGCACTGCTATGACATCCTTAATCATTGATTCCATCATCTTACCCACTACCGATGTCAGGCTGACTGGTCTATAATTCCCTGTTTTCTCTCTCCCTCCTTTTTTTTAAAAGTGGGGTTACATTGGCTACCCTCCACTCGATAGGAACTGATCCAGAGTCAATGGAATGTTGGAAAATGACTGTCAATGCATCCACTATTTCCAAGGCCACCTCCTTAAGTACTCTGGGATGCAGTCCATCAGGCCCTGGAGATTTATCGGCCTTCAAATTCCCCAACACAATTTCCCGACGAATAAGGATTTCCCTCAGTTCCTCCTCCTTACTAGACCCTCTGATCCTTTTTATATCCTCCTCAGTGAATACCGAACCAAAGTACTTGTTCAATTGGTCCGCCATTTCTTTGTTCCCCGTTATGACTTCCCCTGATTCTGACTGCAGGGGACCTACGTTTGTCTTTACTAACCTTTTTCTCTTTACATATCTATAGAAACTTTTGCAATCCGTCTTAATGTTCCCTGCAAGCTTCTTCTCGTACTCCATTTTCCCTGCACTAATCAAACCTTTGTCCTCCTCTGCTGAGTTCTAAATTTCTCCCAGTCCCCGGGTTCGCTGCTATTTCTGGCCAATTTGTATGCCACTTCCTTGGCTTTAATACTATCCCTGATTTCCCTTGATAGCCACGGTTGAGCCACCTTCCCTTTTTTATTTTTATGCCAGACAGAAATGTACAATTGTTGTAGTTCATCCATGCGGTCTCTAAATGTCTGCCATTGCCCATCCACAGTCAACCCCTCAAGTATCATTCACCAATCTATCCTAGCCAATTCACGCCTCATACCTTCAAAGTTACCCTTCTTTAAGTTCTGGACCATGGTCTCTGAATTAACTGTATCATTCTCCATCCTAATGCAGAATTCCACCATAATATGGTCACTCTTCCCCAAGGGGCCTCGCACAATGAGATTGCTAATTAATCCTCTCTCATTACACAACACCCAGTCTAAGATGGCCTCTCCCCTAGTTGGTTCCTTGACATATTGGTCTAGAAAACCATCCCTTATGCACTCCAGGAAATCCTCCTCCACCGCATTGCTTCCAGTTTGGTTAGCCCAATCTATGTGCATATTAAAGTCACCCATTATAACTGCTGCACCCTTATTGCATGCACCCCTAATTTCCTGTTTGATGCCCTCCCCAACATCACTACTACTGTTTGGAGGTCTGTACACAACTTCCACTAACGTTTTTTTCCCTTTGGTGTTCTGCAGCTCTACCCATATAGATTCCACATCATCCAAGTTAATGTCATTCCTAACTATTGTATTAATCTCCTCTTTAACCAGCAATGCTACCCCACCTCCTTTTCCTTTTATTCTATCCTTCCTGAATGTTGAATACCCCTGGATGTTGAGTTCCCAGCCCTGCTCATCCTGGAGCCACGTCTCCGTAATCCCAATCACATCATATCTGTTAACATCTATTTGCACAGTTAATTCATCCACCTTATTACGGATATTCCTTGCATTAAGACACAAAGCCTTCAGGCTTGTTTTTTTAACACCCTTTGTCCTTTTAGAATTTTGTTGTACAGTGGCCCTTTTTGTTCTTTGTCTTGCGTTTCTCTGCCCTCCACTTTTCCTCATCTCCTTTCTGTCTTTTGCTTTTGTCTCCTTTTTGTTTCCCTCTGTCTCCCTCCATTGGTTCCCATCCCCCTGCCATATTAGTTTAACCCCTCCCCAACAGCACTAGCAAACACTCCCCCGAGGACATTGGTTCCGGTCCTGCCCAGGTGCAGACTGTCCGGTTTGTACTGGTCCCACCTCCCCCAGAACCGGTTCCAGTGCCCCAGGAATTTGAATCGCTCCCTGCTGCACCACTGCTCAAGCCACGTATTCATCTGAGCTATCCTGCGATTCCTACTCTGACTAGCACATGGCACTGGTAGCAATCCTGAAATTACTACTTTTGAGGTCCTACTTTTTAATTTAGCTCCTAGCTCCTTAAATTCGTTTCGTAGGACCTCATCCCGTTTTTTACCTATATCGTTGGTACCAATGTGCACCACGACAACTGGCTGTTCTCCCTCCCTTTTTAGAATGTCCTGCACCCGCTCCGAGACATCCTTGACCCTTGCACCAGGGAGGCAACATACCATCCTGGAGTCTCAGTTGCGGCCACAGAAATGCCTATCTATTCCCTTAACAATTGAATCCCCTATCACTATCGCTCTCCCACTCTTTTTCCTGCCCTCCTGTGCAACAGAGCCAGCCACGGTGCCATGAACTTGGCTGCTGCTGCCCTCCCCTGATGAGTCATCCCCCCCAACAGTACTCAAAGCAGTGTATCTGTTTTGCAGGGGGATTACTGCAGGGGACCCCTGCACTACCTTCCTTGCACTGCTCTTCCTGCTGGTCTTCCATTCCCTATCTGGCTGTGGACCCTTCACCTGCGGTAAGATCAACTCACTACACGTGCTACTCACTTCATTCTCAGCATCGTGGATGCTCCAGAGTGAATCCACCCTCAGCTCCAATTCCGCAACGCGGACCGTCAGGAGCTGGAGGTGGATACACTTCCCGCACACGTAGTCATCAGGGACACTGGTGTCGTCCCTGAGTTCCCATATGGTACAGGAGGAGCATAACACCCGACCGAGCTCTCCTGCCATGACTTAACCCTTAGATAGGCAACAATAATGTTAAAGTTTACTCACTGTTAAAGAGAAGAAAGACAAACTACTCACCAATCACTAGCCAATCACTTACCCCTTTGGCTGTGACGTCACCTTTCTGTTTCTTTTTACTTATTTTTTGCCTTCTCCCTGTAGCTGCACAAGCCACGCCTTTTATAGGCCTCCGACCCCAGACTCGCGCTGCTCCAACTGCCCATAGTGTAGAGTGAGCTTTACTCTGTATCTAGCCCTGTGTTGTACCTGCCCTGGGGGTGTTTGATGGGACAGTATAGAGGGAGCTTTACTTTGTATCTAACCCGTGCTGTACCTGCCCTGGGTGTGTTTGATGGGACAGTGTAGAGGGAGCTTTACTCTGTATCTAACCCGTGCTGTACCTGCCCTGGGGGTGTTTGATGGGACATGTAGACAGAGCTTTACTTTGTATCTAACCCCATGCTTTATCTACCCTGGGAGTGCTTGATGAGACAGTGTAGAGGGAGCTTTATTCCGTATCTAACCCCTTGCTGTCCCTATCCTGGGAGTGCTTGATGGGACAGTGTAGAGAGAGCATTACTTTGTATCTAACCCCATGCTGTACCTACCCTGGGAGTGCTTGATGGGACAGTGTAGAGGGAACATTACTCTGTTACTAACCCCGTGATGTACCTGCCCTGGGTGGGTTTGATGGGACAGTGTAGAGGGGGCTTTACTCTGTATCTAACCCCCTGTACGTGCCCTGGGAGTGTTTGATGGGACTGTGTAGAGAGACCTTTACTCTGTCTCTAACCCTCTGTACCTGCCTTGGGAGTGTTTGATGGGACAGTGTAGAGGGAGAACATAAGAACATAAGAACATAAGAATTAGGAACAGGATTGGCCATCTAGCCCCTCGAGCCTGCTCCGCCATTCAATAAGATCATGGCTGATCTGGGCCGTGGACTCAGCTCCACTTACCCACCCGCTCCCCGTAACCCTTAATTCCCTTATTGGTTAAAAATCTATCTGTCTGTGACTTGAATACATTCAATGAGCTAGCCTCAACTGCTTCCTTGGGCAGAGAATTCCACAGATTCACAGCTCTCTGGGAGAAGAAATTCCTAATCAACTCGGTTTTAAATTGGCTCCCCCGTATTTTGAGGCTGTGCCCCCTAGTTCTAGTCTCCCCGACCAGTGGAAAAACCTCTCTGCCTCTATCTTGTCTATCCCTTTCATTATTTTAAATGTTTCTATAAGTCTACTCAATCTATCATCATAAGGTAACCCCCTCATCTCCGGAATCAGCCTAGTGAATCGTCTCTGCACCCCCTCCAAAGCTAGTATATCCTTCCTTAAGTAAGGTGACCAAAACTGCACGCAGTACTCCAGGTGTGGCCTCACCAATACCCTGTACAGTTGCAGCAACACCTCCCTGCTTTTGTACTCCATCCCTCTCACAATGAAGGCCAACATTCCATTCGCCTTCCTGATTACCTGCTGCACCTGCAAACTAACTTTTTGGGATTCATGCACAAGGACCCCCAGGTCCCTCTGCACCTCAGCATGTTGTAATTTCTTCCCATTCAAATAATATTCCCTTTTACTGTTTTTTTTCCCGAGGTGGATGACCTCACATTTTCCGACATTGTATTCCATCTGCCAAACCTCAGCCCATTCGCTTAACCAATCTAAATCTCTTTGCAGCCTCTCTGTATCCTCTACACAACCCGTTTCCCACTAATCTTTGTGTCATCTGCAAATTTTGTTACACTACACTATGTCCCCTCTTCCAGGTCATCTATGTATATTGTAAACAGTTGTGGTCCCAGCACCGATCCCTGTGGCACACCACTAACCACCGATTTCCACCCGAAAAGGACCCATTTATCCCGACTCTCTGCTTTCTGTTAGCCAACCAATTCACGATCCATGTTAATACATTTCCTCTGACTCCGCGTACCTTTATCTTCTGCAGTAACCTTTTGTGTGGCACCTTATCGAATGCCTTTTGGAAATCTAAATACACCACATCCATCGGGACACCTCTATCCACCATGCTCGTTATATCCTCAAAGAATTCCAGTAAATTAGTTAAACATGATTTCCCCTTCATGAATCCATGTTGCGTCTGCTTGATTGCACTATTCCTATCTAGATGTCCCGCTATTTCTTCCTTAATGTTAGCTCCAAGCATTTTCCTCACTACAGATGTTAAACTAACCAGCCTATAGTTACCTGTCTTTTGTCTGCCCCCTTTTTTAAACAGAGGCGTTATATTAGCTGCTTTCCAATCCGCTGTACCTCCCCAGAGTCCAGAGAATTTTGGTAGATTATAATGAATGCATCTGCTATAACTTCCGCCATTGCTTTTAATACCCTGGGATACATTTCATCAGGACCAGGGGACTTGTCTACCTTCAGTCCCATTAGCCTGTCCAGCACTACCCCCCGAGTGATAGTGATTGTGTCAAGGTCCTCCCTTCCCACATTCCTGTGACCAGCAATTTTTGGCATGGTTTTTGTGTCTTCCACTGTGAAGACCGAAGCAAAATAATTGTTTACACACTCGGCCATTTCCACATTTCCCATTATTAAATCCCCCTTCTCATCTTCTAAGGGACCAACATTTACTTTAGTCACTCTTTTCCGTTTTATATATCGGTAAAAGCTTTTACTATCTGTTTTTATGTTTTGCGCAAGTTTACTTTCGTAATCTATCTTTCCTTTCTTAATTGCTTTCTTATTCATTCTTTGCTGTCGTTTAAAATTTTCCCAATCGTCTAGTTTCTCACTAACCTTGGCCATCTTATATGCATTGGTTTTTAATTTGATACTTTCCTTTATTTCCTTGGTTATCCACGGCTGGTTATCCCTTCTCTTACCACCCTTCTTTTTCACTGGAATATATTTTTGTTGAGCACTATGAAAGAGCTCCTTAAAAGTCCTCTGTTTAGTCTGTGTTCCCAGTCTACTTTAGCCAACTCTGCCCTCATCCCACTGTAGTCCCCTTTGTTTAAGCATAGTACGCTCGTTTGAGACACTACTTCCTCACCCTCAATCTGTATTACAAATTCAACCATCAAGCAATGAGTGATCACTCATTCCGAGAGGATCTTTTACTAGGAGATCGTTTATTATTCCCGTCTCATTACACAGGACCAGATCTAAGATAGCTTGCTCCCTTGTAGGTTCTGTAACATACTGTTCTCAGAAACAATCCCGTATGCATTCTATGAATTCCTCATCAAGGCTACCCCGTGCGATTTGATTTGACCAATCGATATGTAGGTTAAAATCCCCCATGATTACTGCCGTTCTTTTTTCACATGACTCCATTATTCCCTTGATTATTGTCTGCCCTACCATGAAGTTATTATTTGAGGGCCTATAAACTACGCCCACCAGTGACTTTTCCCCCTTACTATCTCTAATCTCCACCCACAATGATTCAACATTTTGTTCATTAGAGCCAATATCATCTCTCACAACTGCCCTGATATCATCCTTTATTAACAGAGCTACCCCACCTCCTTTCCCTTGTCTATCTTTCCAAATTGTCAGATACCCCTGTATGTTTAATTCCCAGTCTTGGCCACCCTGCAACCACGTTTCTGTAATGGCCACCAAATCATACCCATTTGTAATGATTTGTGCCGTCAACTCATTTACTTTGTTTCGAATGTTGCGTGCGTTTAGGTAAAGTGTTTTAATACTAGTTTTTAAACCATGATTTTTAATTTTGACCCCTCCTGCAGCCCCTTTATATTCATACATATTGTCCCTTCCTATCACCTTGTGGTTTACACTTAGCCCAGTGCTACTCTGCTCTGTTGCCTCCTGCCTTTTGCATCCTTTCTTGGGGTTCTGTTCATCTGAGCTCTCACCCACTCTAACTAGCTCAGAGCCCTCTCCTGGGTCCCCATCCCCCTGCCAAGCTAGTTTAAAGCCCTCTCAACTGCACTATCAAAACCACCCGCGAGAACATTGGCCCCGTCTCTGTTGAGGTGTAACCTGTCCGACTTGTACAGATCCCACCTACCCCAGAAGCGGTCCCAATTGTTCAGGAAACTAAAGCCCTCCCTCCTACACCAATGCCCCAGTCACGTATTTATCTGACTAGCCTTCCTATTTCTACCCTCACTAGTACGTGGCACTGGCAGTAATCCCGAGATTACCACCTTTGAGGTCCTGGCTTTCAATCTTACTCCTAGCTCCCTAAACTCAGCTTTCAGGACCTCACCCCTCTTTCTACCGATGTCGTTGGTACCAATGTGGACCACAACCACTGGCTGTTCCCCTTCCCTCCCCAGAATGCCCTGCAGTCGCTCAGTGACATCATTGACCCTTGCACCAGGGAGGCAACACACCATCCTGATGTCACTTTTGCTGCCGCAGAAGCGCCTATCTGCTCCCCTAACTATTGAATCTCCTATCACTATAGCCCTTCCCGTCTTCCTCCCCCCACTGTGCAGCTGAGCCACCCCATGGTGCTGTGGACTTGACCCTGGCTGCACTCCCCAGAGGCATCACCGCCCTCGCCAGTAGTCAGAATAGAGTACCGGTTGGAGAGCGGGATAGCCTCAGGGGACTCCTGCACTACCTGCCTCGCCATACTCTTGTGTGTGACGGTCACCCATTCCCTATCCTCCTGTACCCTTTTAATCTGTGGGGTGACCAACGCCTGAAACGAGCTATCCACGTACCTCTCGTTCTCTCGGATGCTCCTCAGTGCCTCCAGTCCTCGCTCAATCTCCGAGACTCGTCGCTCGAGTTGGAGGAGCTGGAGACACTTCCTGCACATGTGGTCATCCCTGTTGCGGGAAGCATCCAGGAATTCTCACATGGCACAGGTGTTGCATTCCGTTTGAACGAGCTGCCCTGCCATCCCACTAGTTACCCTTAAATTACCCAGCAAAAATACTGACTCCTACTACACGCACTAAACAGCTATTTAGTAATTTATCCTCTTTATCTATTAGAACACAAAATCAAAGAGATATACTCACCAGCCGATCAGCCAACAACTTACCAGCTTGGCTGTGACGTCACTTTTTGATTTCTTGTCCCTCCTCCCCGCACTGCTCACTCACCGACTGCCGCTGGGCCTTTGTAGGCCCCAGACCCCGGACTGCCGCTGGGCCTTTGTAGGCCCCAGACCCCGGACTGCCGCTGGGCCTTTGTAGGCCCCAGACCCCGGACTGCCGCTGGGCCTTTGTAGGCCGCTGACCCTGGACTGCCGCTGGGCCTTTGTAGGCCGCTGAGCCCGGACTGCCGCTGGGCCTTTGTAGGCCGCTGATCCCGGACTGCCGCTGGGCCTTTGTCGGCCGCTGAGCCCGGACTGCTGCTGGGCCTTTGTAGGCCGCTGAGCCCGGACTGCCGCTGCTCTTCCCCGCACTCTGACGTCACCTCGCGATTTCGCACCCCTCTATCTTTGTCTGCAGCTGGTTGGGCTGGTCACGGGTTTGGGAGGTGCTGCTGAAGAAGCCTTGGCGAGTTGCTGCAGTGCATCTTGTAGATGGTGCACACTGCAGCCACGGTGCGCCGGTGGTGGAGGGAGTGAGTGTTGAAGGTGGTGGGTAGTGTGTCAATCAAGTGGGCTGCTTTGTCCTGGATGGTGTCGAGCTTCTCGAGTGTTGTTGGAGCTGCAACTCATCCAGGCAAGTGGAGAGTATTCCATCACACTCCTGCCTTGTGCCTTGTAGATGGTGGAAAGGCTTTGGGGAGTCAGGAGATGAGACACTCACTGCACAATACCCAGCCTCTGACCCGCTCTTGTGGCCACAGTATTTATGTGGCTGGTCCAGTGAAGTTTCTGGTCAATGGTGACCCCCCAGGATGTTGATGTTGGGGGATTCGGTGATGGTAATGCCGTTGAATGTCAAGGGGCGGTGGTTAGACTCTCGCTTGTTGGAGATGGTCATTGCCTGGCACTTGTGTGGTGCGAATGTTACTTGCCACTTATCAGCCCAAGCCTGAATGTTGTCCAGGTCTTGCTGCATGTGGGCACGGACTGCTTCATTATCTGAGGAATTGCGAATGACACTGAACACTGTGCAGTCATCAGTGAACATCCCCACTTCTGACCTTATGATGACGGGAAGGTCATTGATGAAGCAGCTGAAGATGGTTGGACCTAGGACACTGCCCCGAGGAACTCCTGCAGCGATATCCTGGGGCTGTGATGATTGGCCTCCAACCACAACCATCTTCCTTTGTGCTGGGTATGACTCCATCCAGTGGAGAGTTTTTCCCGATTCACATTGACTTCAGTTTTGCTCGGGCTCTTTGATGCCACACTCGATCAAATGCTGCCTTGATGTCAAGGGTAGTCGCACTCCTACATTATAACAGTGACAGCAAGTACTTCATTGGCTGTAAAGCGCTTTGAGACGTCCGGTGGTCATAAAAGGTGCTATATAAGGTCAAGTCTTTTTCTTTCTACCTTTCTTTCTGCCACACCAGACGAACAAGGCTGATGTGGAAGCTAAAATCATCATTGAATATTAGTAATATAATTCACCTGTACCTTACCGGGGAATTGTGGAATATCTGACCAATTTGAGTTGCTCCTTGTATGATCTTGGCCTTCAGATCATTAAACATCAGGATTTTCTCTCTCTTTGCCGCCTTGTGATCTTGCTATCCTTCATCTCCCATCTGTAAAAACTGACGAGCTCGCTCTCAATCCCTGTCAATGCTACTCTGAAGGCATCTGTTGGGAAGTGCTGTGGGATATGGTCCAGGGTGACCAGACCTCTGATTGAACTGTTCTGTTCTGCTCTGCATTTCCCATCAGTGGGCCAGCGAGATCAATAGCTCAGTGTGTGCAGAATTGCAGTGTGAACCTGTGTTCTTCCTTTGTGCAAAGCCCAGGTTAGATCACACCTGCAGTACTGAGACTGCTATTCTCTCTCTCTCTCTCTCTCTCTCTCTCTCTCTTTCTCTCTCTCTCTTTTTCTTTTTCTCTCTCTCTCTCTCTTTCTTTCTCTTTCTCTCTTTCTCTGTCTCTCTCTTTCTCTCTCTCTTTCTCTGTCTCTTGCACTCTCTGGCTCTCTCTCTCTCACTCGCTGGCTCTCTCGCTTTCTTTCTTTGATTTTGCTCTGTCTTTCGAAGATCACTAGTTGTGTGAGACATTATGCTACTGCAACACAATATGGTACATGTCAGCTACTGCCAGACATTGCAAAGGGAAAGAGGATTTGAATTTATACAGCATTTTTTATGTCCACCGGACATCCCAAAACGCCTTACAGCCAATGAAGTACTCTTTGAAGTGTAGCCACTGTAGTAATGCAGGAAAGGCATTTTGCAAGCTGGGTTCTACATTGGCACAGTTCTGATGGATGATGGAGGACACTGGGGCATGAGCCACTCACCTCAGAGCTTGGAGTAAAATGACAACCTGGGCCATATTTTTGGTAGTGTGTCTGGAACTCTGGGGACCAAAGGACCAATTAAATAACTTTTGCATTTTTCTGATGAGGTATCTAGTCGCACCTTGGGAGAAATGACACGATACTTTCTGTACTCAAAGCGTCGTTTATCCAGAAAGTTCCTTTTGCATCATTAATTAGATTTTTGTGAGTCAGTAGTTAATTAGTGCGCCTGTCCTCACCACCAGTGTCTCTCCCAAATTGAACAGATGCTTTTCAAAGATGCCATCTGCATGACCAGAAGTCACTATTTGTGGGTTTCTGAGTGAAAAACGTAATGCAGAGAACATTAACTGTTGATTGATTGAAAGTGTGGTGATAAGAACATAATAGGAGCAGGAGCCGGCCATACGGCCCCTCGAGCCTGCTCCGCCATTTAATAAGATCATGGTTGATCTGATCATGGACTCAGCTCCACTTCCCTGCCCGCTCCCCATAACCCCTTATTCCCTTATCGGTTAAGAAACTGTCTATCACTGTCTTAAATTTATTCAATGATCCAGTTTCCACAGCTCTCTGAGGTAGTGAATTCCACAGATTTACAACCCTCTGAGACAAGAAATTCCTCCTCGTCTCAGTTTTAAATGGGTGGCCCCTTATTCTAAGATCATGCCCCCTAGTTCTAGTCTCCCCCATCAGTGGAAACATCCTCTCTGCATCCACCTTGTCAAGCCCCCTCATAATCTTATACGTTTCAATAAGATCACCTCTCATTCTTCTGAATTCCAATGAGTAGAGGCCCAACCTACTCAACCTTTCCTCATAAGTCAACCCCCTCATCCCCGGAATCAACCGAGTGAACCTTCTGTGAACTGCCTCCAAAGCAAGTATATTGTTCAGTAAATATGGAAACCAAAACTGCATGCAGTATTCCAAATGATGATTAGTCTCACTAAGTCTGATGTGCTCAATTTTACCCGCCCCCCCCCCCAGTTATTGTCTTTACCCCACACTTTGTGTTGGACATACAGTTATGGACTGGTCAGCACCTGCCATGAGTTCCTGGTGTATTTTGTTTCACGAGCAAAGAAATCGAATCAATAGTTTGTGCTGAGAAAGAAAGACTTGCATTTCTATAGCGCCTTTCATGACCACCGGACGTCCCAAAGCGCTTTACAGCCAATGAAGTACTTCTTGCAATGTAGTCACTGTTGCAGTGTGGGACACTCAGCCAATTTGCGCACAGCAAGCTCCCACAAACAGCAATGTGATAATGACCAGATAATCTGTTTTAGTGATGTTGATTGAGGGATAAATATTGGCCCCAGGACACCGGGGATAACTCCCCTGCTCTTCTTCGAAATAGTGCCGCGGGATCTTTTACATCCACCTGAGAGAGCAGACAGGGCCTCGGTTTAACGTCTCATCCGAAAGACGGCACCTCCGACAGTGCAGCGCTCCCTCAGTACTGCCCCTCTGACAGTGTGGGGCTCCCTCAGTACTGCCCCTCCGACAGTGCGGCGCTCCCTCAGTACTGCCCCTCCGACAGTGCGGCGCTCCCTCAGCACTGCCCCTCCGACAGTGCAGCACTCCCTCAGCACTGCCCTTCCGACAGTGCGGCGCTCCCTCAGTACTGCCCCTCCGACAGTGCGGCGCTCCCTCAGCACTGCACTGGAATGTCGGCCTAGATTTTTGTGCTCAAGTCCCTGGAGTGGGACTTGAACAGTGACTACACTCCAAGAATACTTCATTGGCTGTAAAGCGCTTTGAGACGTCCGGTCATCATGAAAGGTGCTATATAAATGCAAGACAGTTCTTTCTTTGTCTGTCTCTCTCTCTCTCTCTCTCTTTCTCTTTCTTTCTCACTCTCTGTCTCTCTCTGTCTCTCGAGGTTCGATTGCTCTGCCTTACTGGATGGATTGGTGCCTAAAGTCTTGGGATGAATTTATTCGTTTTATTGCAGAATGCTGCACACAGTCGCAACTGTTAAATGAAAACTGTGGAATATAAATCATTTGTTTGAATTATTTGTTTGCTGAGCCATGCAGGTATCTTTCACTGCCACAGAATAAATAACTTTTGAGCCATCTGTTTTTTTTTGAAGCAAGCAAGGTGGTTAGTGTATTAATGATTCTGTGTGTAAAATGGGAAGGCAAGCAATTGTTGAAGTTATTAGTGTGCATCGTCTCAATAGTGAACAGATTTGGAAATATGCAACTTTCTGACTACAACAGAATCCAGTTATGTGTACATTCGTTAGCCGGTGCAAAGTCAGAAAGACTTGCGTTTCTATAGCGCCTTTCACGACCACCAGGCATCACAAAGCACTTTACAGCCAATGAAGTACTTTTGGAGTGTAGTCACTGTTGTAATGTGGGAAATGCAGCAGGCAACTTGCGCACAGCAAGCTCCCACACACAGCAACGTGACAATGACCAAATAATCTGTTTTAGTGATGTTGATTGAAGAATAAATATTGGCCCCTGCTCTTCGAAATAGTGCCATGGGATCTTTTACATCCACCTGAAAGAGAAGACAGAGCCTCGGTTTAATGTCTCATCCAAAAGACGGCACCTCCGACAGTGCAGCGCTCCCTCAGCACTGCCCCTCCGACAGTGCGGCGCTCCCTCAGCACTGCCCCTCCGACAGTGCGGCGCTCCCTCAGCACTGCCCCTCCGACAGTGCGGCGCTCACTCAGCACTGCCCCTCCGACAGTGCGGCGCTCCCTCAGCACTGCCCCTCCGACAGTGCGGCGCTCCCTCAGCACTGCCCCTCCGACAGTGCGGCGCTCCCTCAGCACTGCCCCTCCGACAGTGCGGCGCTCCCTCAGCACTGCCCCTCCGACAGTGCGGCGCTCCCTCAGCACTGCCCCTCCGACAGTGCGGCGCTCCCTCAGCACTGCCCCTCCGACAGTGCGGCGCTCCCTCAGCACTGCCCCTCCGACAGTGCGGCGCTCCCTCAGCACTGCCCCTCCGACAGTGCGGCACTCCCTCTAAACTGCCCCTCCAACAGTGCGGCACTCCCTCAGTACTGCCCCTCCGACAGTGCGGCGCTCCCTCAGTACTGCCCCTCCAACAGTGCAGCGCTCCCTCAGTACTGCCCCTCCAACAGTGCAGCACTCCCTCAGTACTGCCCCTCCGACAGTGCGGCGCTCCCTCAGTACTGCCCCTCCAACAGTGCAGCGCTCCCTCAGTACTGCCCCTCCGACAGTGCAGCGCTTCCTCAGTACTGCCCCTCCAACAGTGCAGCGCTCCCTCAGTACTGCCCCTCCGACAGTGCAGCGCTTCCTCAGTACTGCCCCTCCAACAGTGCAGCATTCCCTCAGCACTGCACTGGGAATGTCAGCCTAGATTTTTGTGCTCAAGTCCCTGGAGTAGGACTTGAACCCATAAACTTCTGACTCTGAGGCGAGGGTGCTGCTCACTGAGCCACAGGTGCAGGATTAATTGGACTATAAATTAATTTGCTGCTCATTTTTAAAAAAAAATTTGACCTCTGGCTTTTTTGTAATTTATATTCTTACAAGAAATAAGCAACAAATTGCATTTATATAGTGCTTTTAATGTAGAAAAACGCCCCAAAAACAGTGGTATAACCACTACTTTGACATTCAGTTTTGGACTGCTGAGTCCGTTCGCCAGAGTTGTCATAACATAAGAATCAGGAGCAGGAGTTGGCCATTCGGCCCCTCGAGCCTGCTCCACCATTCAATAAGATCACGGCTGATCTTCGACCTCAACTCCACTTTCCCACCCGATCCCCATATCCCTCGATTCCCCGAGAGTCCAAAAATCTATCGATCTCAGCCTTGAATATACTCAACGACTCAGCATTGTGGTCATTCACCAGATGCTCTGTGCACCTGTTTGCTCGTTTCCACACAATGTTTGTTTTTCGTCATAAAAGTCGAAGCAGGTTGCCATGATATAATGTGAAGTACCTTCGATTCTTGCTGTTCCCAGCAAAAACATTCGTTTTCCTAAGCATGCCCATATGTCTGATGATCTGAAGCGTGCAACTGTG